>NC_081432.1:9101426-9321426 GCF_949786415.1 Peromyscus eremicus | reverse complement strand
CCTGGGAGGACAAAGGAAGCAAATAAGGAAGGGCAGCTGCATTCTGGGTAGTTGAGGGGCACTGGGCTGGGTATAAAAGCCACCCCAGGAAGGAGCTCCAGTCATCCCCACCCTCCTCCAGACCAGCCAGCTTCCACCATGTGTCACACCAGCTGCTCTTCAGGCTGCCAGCCAGTCTGCTGTGTGTCCAGCCCCTGCCAGGCATCCTGCTGTGTGTCCAGTCCCTGTCAGTCATCCTGCTGTGTGTCCAGCCCCTGCCAGCCAGCCTGCTGTGTGTCCAGCCCCTGCCAGCCAGCCTGCTGTGTGTCCAGCCCCTGCCAGGCATCCTGCTGCAGGCCTGCTATATGCATTCCTGTGAGGTACCAGGTGGCCTGCTGTGTGCCTGTGAGCTGCAGGCCCACTGTGTGCGTGGCTCCCTCCTGCCAGTCCTCTGTGTGTGTGCCCGTGAGCTGCCGGCCTGTCTGTGTGAGCTCCTCCTGCCAGTCATCCGGGTGCTGCCAGCCCTCCTGCCCCACCCTGGTCTGCAGACCTGTCACCTGCAGCAATCCCTCCTGCTGCTGAACAGTGACCCAGTGAAGATGGGACAATCTGTCCCCTCCTAGCACCTGTCCTCTGGCTGCTGGTTCAGCATAGGAAGCAGATAGGAAGGCCATCCTGCCCACCCTGACTCTGGGGAGAGAACACGGAAGAATTATCTGGATCCCACTCTCCTTACCCTTTGGAAGGGTGCCCTGGCTCCAGGGCCATCTCTAACTTTTATAAATAAACCAGTTTTTCCAGTTCAACTCCACTTGTCTGTCCTGTTTCATGTCCATCGCTCTTGGCTGCTCTCATTCCAGAAAAGATGTAAGAGCAATGCTTTTTTTTGTTTTGTTTTGTTTTCGAGACAGGGTTTCTCTGTGTAGTTTTGGTGTCTGTCCTGAATCTCGCTTTGTAGTCCAGGCTGGCCTTAAACTCATAGAGATCGACCTGGCTCTGCCTCCCGAGTGCTGGGATTATAGGTGTGTGCCGCCACCACCACCCGACAGGGTAATGCTTTTTTATGACTCAGTGTCATGATGATTCCTTGAGATGTAGGACATGGAGGGTTTAGCCCGATATGAGTGTGGTCAGATTCCTGCACATTAAGTAAGCCCTGGAGCACACCCCTGCCAGGGACTCATCCTCTCTCATGGCTCTGTCCTCCACCCTACCTCCCCTCTAAGTGTCCTTGCCCCAAGAGCTTCCTGGATGGAGAATGCTCACTGTCCTCCGCCAGTTTTTTCCTCTCTGGTGGTTTCATATCGTGGCTCATGGTGACTTTTCTCACCACAGGCCAGCTTCTGAATGCCAGAATCTGAGATGTGGACTTGGTTATCACTCCTCCACCTGCTCGTCACTGATCCAAAGGTGCCCATTTTCTTGTGACTGATGATCCATTATATGTAATAGATACACAGTCAACACAAACTGAGCACAGCGTCCTGGGACACCAGCGTTCAGGGCAGCTGCTTCCACAGTTGTGTGTGCCTATAGATCTGGGCTTTGAATGAACAGTGGCCATATTTCTATGTCCTTTAGGTGTGAGCTTTCAAGTGTAAGTCCCTTTTAGCTGTTTGTATGTCCAGGGTGACTTCCCTCTGTACAGTATTGGCGACAGCCTTTACATTTCCAGTGGGTTGCTTCATCCCTGGTCTCTTACAGGGTCACGTGATCATTCCCTATAGAGGTTCCGGGGATGGGCAAGCCTGAGGTTCTCCTGTTTTTGCTTTAGGGTTGGGTGTTTTCCCAGGCCAGTCCCTCTGTAGAGTTCTTGCTGCTGACTTTGTCATGCCCCAGGCTTTTTCGTGACACCTGCAGGCCGGGGATGAGATTAAGTTGCAGCATGATCATATACCCCAACAACCAAGGTGGCCTGTGACTTGTGTACTTAAAATGGGGGCTGTGGATGAATCTGAGCCAGAAAGGAACCAGTCATCATGAACTAACTAACTCTCCCGAATGCATCCCCAAGCACACACAGGCTTACACTCTCACATATATATACACACACATCCTTGCATGCCCACGCATACTCATGTGCTCTGCACACTCATGTTTATCACACATAGCTGTGGTCTCAAGCAGGAGGTGGAATTGGATTCAGAGCCATGGCGGGGGGGAGTCTGTAAGTTCCTGACACTTCCGCTGGAAGGCACGGGGTGCAGAACTGATGCCTCTTTGCCCATTTGGTATTAGCTGCTTTTCACACTGATAAAATCCCCAACAAGGCAACTTAAAGAGGGAGGCGCCGTTTTGGCTCCCGGGTTTACAGAGCTCACTCCCTTGTGACTGAGGACAGAATGGAGAAGTTCATATCATGGTGGTCAGGCATCTGAGAAGGGGGAGTGCCGGTGCCCTGCTGTTTCCTCATCCCTGCTTGTATTCAGTTCAGCCCTCTAGCCTATGGGTTGGCATCACCCACCTTGATTATTCCTATCTAGAAAAGCCTTCATGGAAACGTCCAATGGCTTGTCTCAGTCTCCTACGAGATTCTAAATCCAGTCAAGTTCTCAATGAAGGTTAACAATCAGATGTCATCCCAAGTTCACTTGACATCCACAGGCCTCACTTTAAATCGGAGCTTTGCACCCCTGACTCCCCAAAATTCATGCCCATCTCCTGGTGAAGAAACCACCCATCTGTGGTTACTCTCAACAGTTTCAACACAGCTCAGATGTTAAGTGTCTTTAGCGGTTCAAGGAAAACTATTATATAAAAATAATTTTTGTAGAGTCTTTGGCAATTATATATATGCATTTTGCTCATTTTACCCCATTCCTCTCTCTCATCCCCCTCTCCCTCTCTCTGCTCCCTTCATCTTCCTGACCTGTTTGCCTCCTACTCTTTTTAATAACCCACCGAGTTTAACTAGGCTTGCAGGAGTATGTGCAGCACTGGGGGGTTATTTACTGACTTGGGGAACTAAGTGGTTCCCCTGCTGAGACAATACTGGGATGTCGACAGCTTTGGTCTTGTCCAGTAACCACTCGGCTTCATGAGTATAGTAGCTATGTCATGGCCAGAAGAGAGCATTTTGTGGTGCTTCTCACCATCCTCTGACATTCTTTCTGCTCAATCTTGTCTCCTGTGACATTCCCGGGACCTTTGAGAAGAGATAATGTAGGTGTCCTGTCTAGGGCTGAGCTGTTGACAGTCTCCTACTCTCAGCACTCTGACCAATTACAGGTCTCTGTGTCCCTGGCTTCCCACTGCAGAGAGAGGCTTTGCTGAGTAACGCTGAGAACAGCGTCAGTCTACGGGTATAAACATAAACATTAGGAAGGCACTTTGACTGCAGGGCTGTTTGTTGGTTTGTTTTGTTTCTTCCAGACAGGGTTTCACTGTGTAGCCCTCGATGTCCTAGAACTCGCTCTGTAAATCTGGCTGGCATTGAACTCATAGAGATCTGGCTGTCTCTGCCTCCCGAGTGCTGGGATTTGAAGGTGCATGTCCATTTATAAAAGCAATACTAGTAGGTTCTCTCGATGTAAACTCTTAGCTGTGAGTCCTTAGAACACCAAAATCAAGTTACGTGTGTACAACATTCAGTGCCAGAGTACACAGTCCCATTCCGGAATGGACAGAATGAGGCATAAAAGGGAAGAAATCAATCAGAGCTCAGCAGGACGATAGCAAACCTACAGCACAATGTTGGGCATCTGAGGTAAGTCCTGTTGTGACTGTACCAGGGCTTGGGCTGCCCCATCCATATGTCCTGGCTGGTTGGAACCCCTACTGACTCGCCATTGAGATGACTCCCTTTTTGTCTGTGGCTTTCCTTGGCAGATGTCTCAAGTACTTGGTACCTCTGATGCTCTTGGGTCTCTATTGTAGCCTAGGCTTCAACCTCACGACACCACACAGCCCCCAATCAGAGACTCCTCACAGATATTCTAAATCCACTATACATTTCCTGGATCTTCTGGCTTTTCTTTAAAATGTAGGGCAGGCCTCCATGACCAGAGAGCTCTTACACACAGCATGCCTGCTGAGTTAGCACCACACAGATGGCACAGATGTGATGCCAGGTTGAACAGCAGCCAGGCCCCCATAGATCATGGCTGCAGTGGCATATGAGGGCTTAGTGAATGAAAAATACTTCCACACAAATCAGAGTTTGGATAGGGCATGCCTGAGGCTCCTTTTTCTCCATGAGTAGTCTTTCAAATGAGTTTCCAACTTTCCACCCTGGTACCCATGATGAGAGAGAATGTGACTTTGTCATTACATCAGTGTAAGAGGTTAGCTTCTCCCCCATCTAAGTAGTCAAGTTTTATTGTGGGTTATGAGGAGCCATGGCCATACAAAGATGGCGGAGCAGTAGGAGGAGAGCACCATTTGGCTGAGCCCATGGGAAGCTTCTCAGAGCAGAAAGGGGAATGATGCGCATGTGCAGGATATCTCCCTCAGGCAGCTGAGTGCTTTCCTTAGGTCTAGATGGTACTCTGAGTCACGACCACCAGGAAAAAGGAAGGCCATGGGAGGCAATGCACCATGATTGCAAAGCCAATTGAGGATCCCACCAGTCAGCCACAGGACCTGAAGAGCCACATGGATGGAGACGTTGGCAGATCATGAAGATGGTCAATGCTAACCTAACCTGTTGAGCTCCATAGGTGTGGGGAGCACATAGAGGGTCTGGTTGACATAAGCACTATCCATGCAGCAAAGCCCCAGTAGTAAGTGCAATTCTTGATGCTTTGCAAGAGCATGCATGGTTCTGTGAGAGAAGGGATGCCCAAAAAGCATCTCCAGCAGGCACCTGATAGAGTGGAAGGAGTGATAGAAGGAGACTAGATGCACCTCTGTGTGTTCACTGGATGTGAAGTCATATTGTGGCCATAGATGATGGGTACCAGGAAGTAGAAGAGCAGCTTTTCTTTAATGGTGCTAGTCTCTTTAACAACAATGCTCTGCTTATCCACACTTTCAGCTTGCTCTCTTTCTGGCTAGATGGCATGTTTTCCAAATCCTTCTGCTCTACCCTTTGTACCCAATACTCACTGTAAATCCGGCTAAAACCAGACAGCAACAACCATGCAACTGCATAAAGGCTTTGCTGTCATGAATTTCCTTTACCAAAATTTTTTTTTACACTCATACAGTGTTTCCAAGACACAGGAAAAAGGTCAATAATCCTTTGCCAGAATATAATACAAAGAATCTATAGTCCTGCTTCCAATACAGCCCCTGCTCCCTTCGGAAATCTCATGAGTACACACGATACTGTCTGAGTGTGTTTCTATTGGTATTCTGGCCTGAGTTCTAAAAGAGTTGGATGTTGTGGACAAGGAAGGTGTGTTGTTCAGGTTAAACTTTGTTCACAGAACTCTAGGGTTGCAACAGTCCACAGCTCCAGACTCTGACACATTCCTTCCACAGACCAACTTCAGACATCTGAGCGCCAAATGGTCAGGGTTATTCATGGCAATGTCCTGACTTCTCCTGCACCAGTTTTTCTGCATTTGATGTTTTTGCATTGCAGTGATTATTTTTAAAATGCACTTGAGAGGAGGGAAGGCTTATCTTGCACCTCAGCTTCAGAATTCAGGGCATCATTATGGAGCAGAGCCCTTCAAACCATGATGGACCAGGAAAAGGAGAATCAGGAATTCTAGCACTTGCCTGCCTTTCTCCTTTTTCCATATCCAGTCTATCCTGGTCCCTAGCTAATGGGACAACACCACACATTTAAGGAAGGTCTACCCTCTCAGTAATCCTCCCTGGAAATGCTCCAGCAGACATGGCCTGAGATGTGCCACCCCAGTGGTTCTGGACTGTTAAGCAGACCGTCGCACACCAACATGGGCCTTGGGCCTCCCCATTCTCTTTCTGCTATTCCAGTGTTCTCCAAGGGGAAGAGGCAGGTTCACAATATGATAGAGCAGGAAAGGAAGATAGATGTGGTCCACGCTCTACAGGACCACAGTGAAATGTCTTCTAGGAGGTACAGTTCTCACCTGGGCTCATGACCACAGCAGCAAGTCCAGTGTTTGAGGGACTGGAGAGGAGAGCAGCAGTAGGCAGGGAGGGGCTGGTAGGGTCAGGGCAGGAGGGCTGGCAGCACCTTACGGACTGGCAGCTTCCAGGCTCACTGCAGGCCAGCTGGCAGGAGGCAGACACAGGGCACAGGGTCTGTCTCAACAGAGCCACACTGGGGGTCTGTGGCAGCAGTTCTCATGGCCTTGGGAGGGCAGCAGGCAGTGATGAGGCAGCACAGAGACACGGGTCAGGCAGCAGGTGGCCCGAGGGGCAGTTCATGTGGCACAGGTGGCTGGGGGTGGGAAAGGCTTGGGTGGAAAAGGGAACAGACCTTTGGTGGCATATGGTCACATGTGGGCATACAGTCCTGGACACACATGTATGACTACATACACATTTACACTCACACACATTTACACTCACACAAATGCACAAACTCTGAACCCCATGTGCACATACACATCCAGAAGGCCCCAGGGGAGGATGGGTGGGAGCCCAGGCAGAGCAGGAGCTGGAGCAGGTGCAATTAGCCATGAAGCTGAGGGTAAACAAAGCAGGAGCATAGACAACAGCAAAGCCAACCTGGGAGGACAAAGGAAGCAAATAAGGAAGAGCAGCGGCATTCTGGGTAGTTGGAGCACTGAGCTGGGTATAAAAGCCACCGCGGGCAGGAGCTGCAGACATCTTCAACCTCCTCCAGACCAGCCAGCCTCCACCATGTGTCACACCAGCTGCTCTTCAGGCTGCCAGCCAGCCTGCTGTGTGTCCAGCCCCTGCCAGGCATCCTGCTGTGTGTCCAGCCCCTGCCAGGCATCCTGCTGTGTGTCCAGCCCCTGCCACTCAGCCTGCTATGTGTCCAGCCCCTGCCAGCCAGCCTGCTGCAGGCCTGCTATATGCATTCCTGTGAGGTACCAGGTGGCCTGCTGTGTGCCTGTGAGCTGCAGGCCCACTGTGTGCGTGGCTCCCTCCTGCCAGTCCTCTGTGTGTGTGCCCGTGAGCTGCCGGCCTGTCTGTGTGAGCTCCTCCTGCCAGTCATCTGGGTGCTGCCAGCCCTCCTGCCCCACCCTGGTCTGCAGACCTGTCACCTGCAGCACCCCCTCCTGCTGCTGACCAGTGTCCCAAACCAGCTGCCTCCCTGAAGATGGGACACACCTGTGTTCTCAAAACTTTTCTGCTTGACCCCAGGTTTTGTGTGTACAGCACATGGGAAAGATACCTGTCCCACTCTGACACTTGAGGAAGAACAGAATACAGAAGTAAGATCTGCATCCCCTCCCCCTGACCTCCTGTGGAGGTCCTGGCTGCAGGGGCCTTCTCTAACCCTGGGTGCGAAATAAACAAGTGTTTTGAGTTCAGTTGCACATGTCTGTCCTGTTTCATGTCTCTCTTCCTGGCTTCTCTTGTATCAGAAAGGATGTAAGGTTAATAAATGTTCTCTGTGGTCCTTGGGAGATGATATGGGGTGGATGACATGACCTGGTTATGCAGATGTCGTCAGGTCCGTGGCATCCCTGTGGGTAGGAACGTGCAGCCCTGTGGTGCACTCACTGTCCTAGCTTCATCCTCTCCCCCTCAGTTCTTCTTGCCTAGTGCATCTGTCGCAGTGGCCACACGGGCAGCAGACATTCTCATTGTCCCTGGCTAGTTTTTCTCTCTGGTGCTGTCTTGTATCCTGGGTCCTGGTGACTTTTACAGGGCACTTTTCAAACGTTTGAATCTTAGTTATACAACGTGATTGATCCTTTAACACCTTCCCTTCCCTTCAGTGGTTCACACTCAACTATCTTTAATTGACTGGTGATCAATATAACGTAATAAACACACATCACTTTCAACTTAGAACCTAGAAAGCATCATTCTGCTAATTTCCTGGGGCAGTGGCTGTGGCAGTCACGTGGGGCATCGCTCATCTGTCAATGAGTAGAGTTGGATTTGGGCTCCATGTGCCCCAGACATGTGTTTTTAAGTGTTTGTCAATGATATCTATGATCTGGGGGTTAGTTCCTCTGTGTACATTGGTGACTGTCTCCCATCTCTGGTGTGCATCCTTATTTCTGGTTTCCTGCAGGCTGTTGTGAGCAGGTTCTCAGGGATGGACACAGAACCCAGTGTCTACTGTGCCTGTGGCTCCTTTCTGCTCTGTCTCTCCCAGAGCTCTTACTCCTGGCTGCCCTGGGCTCTAGCTGTTTACTTTATGTTGCAGGCCGGTGAGGAGAGGTGAGTGGCTAATGTAGTTTTGTAGCTCAACAGTCAAGAGGGTCTGTGACCACTGTATGGTGTAAATCTAAGCTTTGGAGCTGGGCATGGTGATGCATGCCTTTAACCCTGGCACTCGGGAAGCAGAGGCAGACGGATTTCTGAGTTCAAGGCTGGCCTGGTCTACAGAGTGACTTCCAGGACAGCCAGGGCTACACAGATAAACTCTGTCTCAAAACAAACAAACAAACAAACAAACAATCTGAGCTTTGGATGAAACTAGGCTGGACATGAGACCAGCCCCCATTGTCCTCAACATCATTAAGATTCTGGACACAGAAAAAAATGCACATTATTCTCTGCTGGAATATGCATGCATGACCTTTAGTCTAGTTTCCCAAAGAGTCCCTGTTCCCATCTGAAACCTCATGGGCTCAGGCTTCCTTCCTGTCTGAAATCCACTGGCATTCTTGTCTTCTGAGTACCCACTAGGACTCCCCTTAAAGCTCTGTTTGCAGCTTTCTAGGGCTTCTGTGCTCCACCTCTCTGAACTCTGACAAATTCTGTCCACAGACCTGTAACAAAGCCTAAGAGACCCACAGACAGGATTAGTCACAGCAGCTTCCCACCTTCTAACAGAGCCTCTGCATTCATTAGCTCTGCGTTGCTGTGGTGAGTTACCCGGAAGAATGATATCAACTGAGGCAGGACTTAATCCTGGCTCACGGTGTCAGAGTGTTCATTCAGTCCGGCACAGTGGAGCGGAGCGGTTCACAGGATGATGGGCTACTACACAGGCATAAGAATGCTGGCACTTGGCTGGCTTTCTCCTTGTTCATTCTCCCGGGCCCCTAGCCCATGGAATGGCTGTTGCCTCGTTCAAGTAAGGTCTCCCTTCTCCGTTCATCCTCTGTGAAACACCCTCACAGACATGCCTTGAGATGTGCCTCAGTCTCCGGAGTGATTCAAAACCCAGTAGGCTGACAGTGAATACGAATCTCCAAGGCTTCCCTCCCCAGAATGGGCCCGAGCCTGTCCCAGGCTCCCTAGGAATCAAGTTCGGAATATGAGAAAACAGGAAAGGAGATGAGGGCTGGACATTTTAGGGGGCAGGACCAATTCTCCGGAAAGCCAAGAGGAAGGGAAGATAAAGAGCAGGAGAGAAGATTTAGGGAGGTACCTCTACCCAACCATACAGGACACTTGGGGAGAGATGAGATTCTTCCTAATTCAACAGGGTCGTGATGGAGTCTTGGCCAGGAGGGACAGTTCTCCTCTGGGCTTTGGAGGAAACAGGTCCAGTATTCAACATGTTCGATAGGAGAGGTTGTTAGAAAGCAGTGACGCCACAGGGGAGGGTCCTGGAGATGAGGGTGAGACAGGAGGGTGGCAGCATCTGGGGCAGGTCAGCTCATGAGTATGATAGGTCTGGAGCTCACTGGCATGGAGGACACCGGAATGCATGCTTTAGACATGCAGGGCGCCTGCTTACAGATGGCAGCCACACATGCTGCCTCATCAGAGGCACATACAGACTTCAGCGGCAGGAGAAAGTCTCATTGCCCTGGTTTGGATAGAAGGCAGTAGGGATATAGCACAGAGAAGCAGTGCAGGCCGGCAAGAGTCTAGACCAGCTTGTGTGGTACATGATGGTGGGGTGTCCCGGGAGCCGAGACGGAAGAAGGGGCAGATTTTTAGAGGACATTTCTGAGTGGCGTGTGGCTACACCCAGCAATAGAGTCATGTATAAACATGTCACCCTAGACACACCTAAGAAGCCCTAATTCGGACACTTTATGCACATGGTGATGGTTAATCTTTGTTGCCACCTTCCCTAAATTTAGACCCTTCTAAGAGATGCATTTCTGGGCATGTCTGTGGAGGTATTTCCAGAGAGGTTTAACTGAGGAGAGAAAAAAGAGTCACTGTGTTCATTACTTTCCTTCTGTTGTGACAGAAACACCAAGGCCAAGAGAGCCTAATGAAGGGCGAGTTTCTTTCGGTTCACAGTCCCAGAGGGCAAAATGGCCATCATGGCAGGAAAGCATGGCAGGACGCAGGCATGGTAACCGGGGCAGCAGCCGAGAGCTCACATCTTCAAATGCAAGCATAGAACAGAGAGAACCAACTGGAAGTGGTACAAGGCTTTCCACCCACAAAGCCTGCCCCAGTGACACACTTCCTCCAGCAAAGCCGGGCCTCCCCTTAATCTCCCCAAACAGTGCCACCAGCTAGAGACCCAGTGTTAAATGTCCGAGCCTGTGGGGAAGCATTTCTCTCTCAAACCACCACACCCGTCCTGAATGTGGATGGCGGGTAGCGGCTCGTGTATTGGGGTCATGGACTTAATTAAAGGAAAGATGAGGGAGTACACCATGTGATATGCCCAGCCACCTCACTCCTGCCACCCTGTGTTCCCTGCAATCTAGATGATGTCCCCTCAAACTGTGAACCAAAATAAACCGGTCCTTCTTAAGCTGTTTCTCCCAGGCATTTTGCCATAGCAACCAGAAAACACCAAGACAGTAGATGAATATGGAAAGAAGACCAGCTGCATTCTGGGTTGTTGGGCCACTGGACCACGAGTAAAGGCCATCCTGGGAATGAGCTCCAGGCATTCCCATCATCCTCCAGCACCACTGGTTAAGCCCTGCCATATGGTTCACAGTCCTTTAGAGCTGGCTAGCTGGAGGAACGGAGAAGAGTTTGGAGCTGTGAGCTAGAGCAGCCCTCCAATGCTGTATGCAGAGTTGAACGGGCCATTCTAGAGTGTGTAAGAAATGAATTCCAATAAGAGGCAGACACTAAGGACTGCTGGTGAGGCTGCAGAGCAGAATATGGACTCATCAGGAACTGTGCTAAAAGCCATTTGTGGTAGAGTCTGGCAAAAAATAAAAATAAATAAAATAAAAAAATTAAATCTAACTGCTTTCTGTCTCTGTCCAAAAAAACTCTAAGTCAAGTGGAATTCAAAGGCCATGGGCTAATGCATTTTATAGAGTTCTCCAGACAGCTCAGCATTTGGACTGTGGCATGGTGATGTCAGCTCAGCGTTTGGGCTGTGGTGTTGGTGATGTCAGCCCAGGGTTTGGGCCGTGGCACGGTGATGTCAGCTCAGGGTTTGGCCTGTACAGCGTGGTGACTGTTCTCAGATAGTATACAGTGAGAAGAGCAGATAATGTGAGGATGTGCAGGTGGGTGAGGAAAGGAGCCTGGGCCAGTTTAAAGTTGTAGACAAGGTGAGTGTGGAGAAAGTGTGGTTGCTGCCGTGATTAGCACCATTAAAGAGAAACCTCCCATTCTGTGCTGGAAAAACAGTTAAGGACACCTTGGGCTAGACTCCACTTCTCAAAGGCTCCAACGTGTAAAAATTCAAGTTCATTTGGAAGGAGAAAACCTGAACTGGAAATCTGCTGAAGGGCTTCTCCGCTCCAAAACAACTGCCTAGGGAATTTATCCCCAGGTTCTCCGGCTAGGGCTAAGGCTAAGGCACTTGACAGCTGTGGCAAAGGGGGGCTACACTGTATCTTGTGCGGAAGAACATGGCAACATTGTTACATAGTTTTCTAGGCGTGCAAACTCCAAGAGTTGTGGGGTTTATGAAGGCTTGTCACAAGATTTCAGAACACCTCTAAGCTCAGACCCTGTGGCAGGGTTGGATACCTTAGGTCTACTGAAAAATCACTGTGTGAGTTGCAGAGGTGAAACCTAAGTTTCAATAGAGACCCCAGGATGTTGATGTTGTAAGGACTCTGGGATATCCACCAACAAAAGCTCTAGGCATGGAGTGGAACCTGCCCAAGAGAGAGGCTCCACGCAGTGCAGAAAGCAGAGGTGGAGGGGTGGGACTACCCAAAGTTGTTGATGCCCAGATGTATCCATCATGAGTCCTAGATGCCTAATACTGAGCTGCAGGATTTGCTGTTTACTGTTTGTGCTAATACCTTCTCCAGGAACTTGGAAGAGATGTAATTAGCTGAGGGCAAACAAAAACAGAAACATACAGAAACAAAAGCAAGGCTAACACTGGGGAAAGGACAGGAAGCAAATAGAAGCTGCTGCGTTCTAGGTGGTTTAGTCATTGAGCTGGGTATAAAAGCCACCCTGAGAAGGAGCTACAGACATCTTCACCCTCCTCCAGACCAGCCAGCCTCCACCATGTGTCACACTAGCTGCTCCTCGGGCTGCCAGCCAGCCTGCTGTGTGTCCAGCCCCTGCCAGGCATCCTGCTGTGTGTCCAGCCCCTGCCACTCAGCCTGCTGTGTGTCCAGCCCCTGCCACTCAGCCTGCTGTGTGTCCAGCCCCTGCCAGCCAGCCTGCTGCAGGCCTGCTATATGCATTCCTGTGAGGTACCAGGTGACCTGCTGTGTGCCTGTGAGCTGCAGGCCCACTGTGTGCATGGCTCCCTCCTGCCAGTCCTCTGTGTGTGTGCCCGTGAGCTGCCGGCCTGTCTGTGTAAGCTCCTCCTGCCAGTCATCTGGGTGCTGCCAGCCCTCCTGTCCCACCCTGGTCTGCAGACCTGTCACCTGTAGCACCCCCTCCTGCTGCTGATCAAAGTCTCCAAACCAGCTACCTCTGTGAAGATGCATACTTTGTCCTGTCCAATCCTACTCTTGACTGTGGATTCAACAGGAGACAGGTGGGAAACACGCCTACTGCACTCAGGAACTGGAGAGAGCATGAAGAAGAATGAACCATATCCCCCTGTCCTATCCTTTTTTTTTTTTTTTTTTTTTTGGTTTTTCGAGACAGGGTTTCTCTGTGTAGCTTTGCGCCTTTCCTGGAACTCACTTGGTAGCCCAGGCTGGCCTCGAACTCACAGAGATCCGCCTGGCTCTGCCTCCAAAGTGCTGGGACTAAAGGCGTGCGCCACCACCGCCCGGCCTATCCTTTTTTGAAGGATATCCTAGATGCAGGGTGCTTTTCTAACCTGTGTGCCAAATAAAGCATCATTTCTAATCAGCCGTGTGCATCTGTCCTGGTCCTTGACTCTCTTGGTGATCACAGGCCAGTGCTTTCTCTGATTCAGCCTCACTATGGCTCAGGAGATGGATATTGGTGGAGGACATGGCCTGATGAAGTAGTCAGGTCCCTGCCATGTCACAGACTCATTGTCTCTCATGTTTCTGTCCTTTGCTCTCCCTTTCCAGTCCAACTGCACAGGGGCTGCATGGGCAGTAGGTGCTTAGATTATCCCTGGCTGTTTTTTCTTGGGTCTGTATCCTGGGTCCTGGTGACTTTTTCCTCCAGGGTCCTTCTCCAGTGTTTGGATCGTAGTTATACAATGTGATTGACCCTGTACCACCTTCCCTTCAGTGGTTCACACTTGCCCATCCTTCACTGACTGATGATGAAGTGTAAAAACACATATCACTTTGAAATTAGGAATTAGAAAGCATCGTAGTAGTGATGCTCTGCTGATTTCTCATGGCAGTGGCTGCTGCAGTCATGAGGGCATCTCTCACCTATCAGTGAGTAGAGCTGCATCTGCTCCACAGGCCTCAGACATGTACTTTGAAGTTCAAGTCTCTGTCAACGGTGTCTAAACAGGGTTATTTCCTCTGTGTGCATTGGTGACAGTCGCCCAATTCTGATGTTCATCCTCATCCGTGGTCTCATGTAGACTGCTGTGAGAAGTTCATGTGGAGGCTCTCAGGGATGGGCATGCCTTTGGTTCCCAGGGTCTGCTGTGCCTGTGGCTCTGTCCTGCCCTGTCTCTCCCAGAGGTCTCACTGCTGGCTGCCCTAGATTATAGCTGTTTCCTTTATGCTGCAGGCTGGTGAAGAGAAGCAAGCTGATAAAATGGTTTATGAGTCAGCAGCCAACACGGTCCATGACGAGTGTGTGGGGCTTTATGAAACTAAGCCAGAAATGAATCCAGATGTCAGAGATTCATTGTCCTGAATGTGTATATGTTTACATGTACTATTCATTCAACACACATATGCACACGCACATGCACAAGTGAACTAAATACCCATACCCCCATGCACACAAATACATGCATAGAGGCATATATAGTTATGCCCACTCAGAACCTCTCTAGCACACACGTGCACTCATGCACTCCTAGCAACTCCAGATACACATGTGTGCACTTACAGATACCCTTGAACCCTCATGTCCTATATACACATATCATCATCATCATCATCATCATCATCATCATCATCTGCTCTTCACTTCCCCACCAGGCAGATGAACCTGGATTCAGACATAAGAGGGTCAGGGCCTCTGAGACCCTCTGCCCTGCTCAGAGTGCAGGATAGAGACCTCATCAGCCCTTCCTCCCCAGCATGGGCCCACAGGCCTCTTCCATACTGCACTGTGACTGAAGTACTCCCCCAAAGACAGTTTCTAGGAATCAGAAGAAAGCCTCCATTCCTTTGGGCCTCTAAAATCTTCCTGAGTGTTATTCTCTCGATATCTCAGCAGATGTCTGTTGAGTTTCCTTCGGCATAGCTGTCACTGGCAGAGGCCTTTCCTCTCTGCTTAAGGAAGTGGGAGTTTCTGGGAGCACAGTCCATGTCCTGGTGACTGTGCATCCCTCTAGAAGTTCCGACCACTCCAGCTGTTCCTGATGCTCTGTCCATGTCCGCTGTGGGCAAATGTGCCCCTGACGGCTTTGAGCACCCTCCTCTCCAGAGTGTTCCTAACTTCCACTGTGTACTTTCTACAGCTTCCTCCTGTGGACTCCAGTATCTCTCCTTGTGTCATCCTTGGCCTGAAGCCTTTTCTGATGGTGTGTGTCTGCTGACAGTGACGTATCAGTCTCTATCCTTTCACTTTAGAAGGACACCTTCAGTTTCCCAGGGTGGGATGGCGTCTCCTCAGCAGTTAGGGCATGCAATTCTCATCAGATGTCTGATGTAATCCCTGCCTTTGCTTCTGCGTTCATAGCTTGTGGTTTAATCTGTGAGTTCATGACTTCCTATTACGTTTGGTTTTTGACCGTCACATATTAAACAAAGTGTATGTAGCCATGTTTTATTTTTGGTTTGAGTAAGATACATCCCATTTTAGGGGGTATTGAGGATGCATCCTATTTGGGATGTTGAAGAACATGCATCCTATTTGAGGTGTTGAGGAAGTTACATCCTATTTGGGGTATTGTGGCACGCTGCCCTCTAAGGATGACACACAACTGCCATCTTGGAACACCAGCAACTGTGGTTGCCTGCCTGAGACCCTTACAAGCCTGAGTCTGTTGACATTCCTCCTGGAACATTGGAGGACTCCCAGGATGGCACAGGAGACTCCTTCCCTCTCTGAGGCTATATAAGCAGTTAACTGTTGCCAAGAATGGACTCTTCAGTTGTGTAGCTGCCCATTGGCTGCCCACACTCTGGCAGGAAACCCCAGTAAACTCATAGGTTCACCAAGGGGGACTGGGAAAATACTTTCTCTCGTTTGTCATGAGGGTCTTGCCTAAGGCACTTGAGTAGACATTCACATCAAATTCTCCAAGACATTCACATCAAATTCTCCAAGACATTCACATCAAATTCTCCAAGACATTCACATCAAATTCTCCAAGACATTCACATCAAATTCTCCAAGACATTCACATCTCCCAAGAAAAGTCACACAAGAGGAGATCTCTGTGTTTTATGTATTTTTATTTCTGTGGAGCCTTTCTTAGATGTCACTTCTTTGTCTGGTTCTTCCTCCCCTCCTTGGTCCTCTCCACCTGTCTCCTTTCCTCTCCTCTCCATCCTCCTCACCATCTCCTTTCCTCTCTTCCCTCCCCTCTCTCCTATCCCCCCTTCTCCTCTCCTCTTCTCTTCCTTTCTGTGACACTACTTATTATCAGGGTTATTAAAGGTCAGAGCCTGGCCCTGGTAGCCCCAGTGATTCAGATGTGGCTGCCTATCCTTGATGAGCCAATGAAATAAATAAGTAATAGTAAAAATCAGGAAAAAAGTAGATTGATTCAATGTGGCCACAATGTGATTCACACTTGGAAAGAAAGAAAGAGAGAGATCCAGTGACTCTTCCAAGCCCATCGTTCAGGTCCTGACATGAGGGTAAGGTTTAGATACAAGACAAGAGGTATATATAATTAAGCAGTCCTGCCCACTGCAGTACACCATCATTATCTCAGCTTCAGCCTGTCTCAGAAGATGGTGTGACCTGTTGTCTTCATGAGCTCTCTTCCTGGGAGACAAGCTCCCGTCTGGCTGGCCCCAGGCTTCAGCCTTTTATTTCCTACCGAGAGCTTCCCAGGGAATCCCAATTCCCTTGGGCATCTTGTTTCCATGGGACAGATAGCCAGAGTGAGACATGAACGAGTATCTCCAGAATGGTCTCACTCCTTCTGGGCATGCTAATTACATACTTTCATCCACAGATGATAATCCAGAACCCCAGAGTGTCTTGCATTTTGTTTATGTTTCCTCCTGCTCTGACCATCTTTTTCTATCTTTTTTTAAATTTTTATTTAATGTGCATTGGTGTTTCACCTGCATATTTGTCTGTGTGAAGGTGTCAGATCCCCTAGAACTGGAGTTATAAGGCAGTTGTGAGCTGTCATGTGGGTGCTGGGAATTAAACCCAGATCTCTTGGAAGAACAGCCGGTGCTCTTAACCACTGAGCCATCTTTCCAGCCCCCCATCTTTCTCTTCATATTTACATTTTTGACTACTTCTACTTGACCTATCTTCCCATCCAGTGACCCCCACCTTTAGCTACATCAAGTATATCCTTGAGCATATGAAGGAACTCACCTTTCATGGCATATTTTGGCTTTGACTGTATCCATTTGACTCTGTCTTAGTTTTAAATCCTTATCTGTTCACATACAAGTAATATTTTGACACACTTTAGAGTTAGTGTGTCCCAGCTCCTCACCTGTGTCGTTTTTGAGTCTGATTTTTTTTTGGGGGGGGGGTTGGTTTGCTCTGCTTTTTGATGATGGATTGGGATTGAGTTTTCCTTACTTTTTTTTTTTTTTTCATGCCTCACTCTCTGATTGGATTAAACAGCAAAAACCACACAGAGAATCTCATCTCCCTTAGAAGCTTTCGTCAGTCCTCCTGTGTGGGTGGGAATCTGACCGGGGCCTCTGTGTGAGTGTTTCAATGTTTACCTTCCTTGTTCCAAAGATTCAGATTTCTGTGATGGGCCCCTAGTGGCCTGGGCTTGGGTGCTGGGGAGCTCAATGGTGTTGCCCCACACTAGTTTTCAGGTGTCCTGTACCAGATGCCTGCTCACTAACTCTGCTCCTGATCCCTGTCTTCTTGGAAGGTTGACTTGCTCACTGGGATTAGGGTGAGGCAGGTGCCTCTGCCTCTGGGTTTCATACTTCTGCACCTTCTCACACTTTCTGCTCTTGCTGGCCAGCAGAGTCTCCGGGTGTTTGGTGCTGATGTGAGGTAGGAGTTCCCTTCCCTACCCTGCCTGCTGTGACAATACTTCAAGGTGGTCCATGGGTTTGGGGTTCAGGCTTTCTTCCTACCCCAACCCACGGGATGACTAGATTTTTTTCTTTTTTTTCTTTTTCCCAATGCAAGTCTCAGGAAGTGGGCCCCAGGACAAACCGCTTCAGCTCACTCCTCATACCAAGGATACTTCTCCTCATACCAAGGATGTGTCTCCTCAGCTCAGCAGAGAAAAGGGCTCTCTGGGGAGTGGCTGCTGTCCCCAGTACAGTTAGTTATGGATTTCCAAGGAAAGAACTTCAAAAGCGTATGGAGGTACTAGAGAGTTGGCGCAACAGTTAAGACCACTAGTTGCTCTTTCTGAGGATCCAGGCTCAATTCCCGGCCCTCATATGGTGGCTTACAACCTCTGTAACTCCAGATGGAAAGGGATCGTGGCAGTCGGAAGCCAAGGAATACCACAAAGTCACTGTAAGCATAACAGCTTATAGCCCTGATCCAGGGGATGGTTTCTCCAATGCAAGTGTAACAACTCTGCTCCGCCAGGGGAGTTTCCCCAGTGAGAGTGTTACAGCTCTACTCTGCTCAGCTCTGCTCCGGCGACAGTTGTTACAGCTGGGCAAAAATGTCACACTGCACAACAAACCTCACTCAAGAGATTTATTGGGAAGGAGTCCAGGAGGGTGGCCGCCTCAGGAGAGAAACAGCAGCAAACTGAACAGGGTACAGAGCTTATATAGATTTTTTTTTTTTTGGGTGGGTGGTGGGTGGAGCTTTCCAGGGTGGCTTGGGATTGGTGAGTTCTTGTAGCCTGATTCTGGGCCACAAAATCCCACAAGCTCAGGGATTGGTGGGATTTCATGCTCAGGGATTGGTGGGATTCTGCAGCCTGACTCTGGGGCAAACTCAAGGATTGGTGGGATTTCAAGCCCTGGTTCTGGTCCTGGTCCAAGTCAGAGTCAGTGTGTTTTTCCTTGGCCCAGGTCTTGGGTCTAGCCAGTGGCATGGCGTTTTTTATCCTTGGCCCTTTTCACCCTATATCAGAACCCTCTTCTGGCCTCCATAGGCAATGCATTCCTGTACACAGACACGCATGTAGGAAAAACACTCATACACATAAAAGTAAATCTTTTATAAAAAGTGTGTAGGCACTTGGGAGGCAGATCTTTGAGAGTTCAAGGTCAGCCTGGTGAGCAGTGTGAGTTCCAGGGCAGCCAAGGCTACATAGTGAGAACCTAAAAACTCTGTGGAGATGAAAGAGAGCACAAGCTGTACGGGAAAGCATTTTATTTGGCTCACAGGGCTAGATACCAGGAGTCAGGACACCCCTGGGGGTTGGGTTGAGTCAGGGAGAAACTGGATTATTCTTCTGTACCCTCTCTCCATAGTTCCAGGGTAGGCTGGACACACTTCCCATCTACCTCGCAGATGACAGGTGTTGAGAGAGAACAGATGTGTCCCATCTGGCAGCAGCTGGTTTGGGACACTGGTCAGCAGCAGGAGGGGGTGCTACAGGTGACAGGTCTGCAGACCAGGGTGGGGCAGGAGGGCTGGCAGCACCCGGATGACTGGCAGGAGGAGCTCACACAGACAGGCCGGCAGCTCACGGGCACACACACAGAGGACTGGCAGGAGGGAGCCATGCACACAGTGGGCCTGCAGCTCACAGGCACACAGCAGGTCACCTGGTACCTCACAGGAACACATATGGCAGGCCTGCAGCTCAAGGGCACACAGGCTGGCTGGCAGGGGCTGGACACACAGCAGGCTGGCTGGCAGGGGCTGGACACACAACAGGCTGGTTGGCAGCCTGAAGAGCAGCTGGTGTGACACATGGTGGAGGCTGGCTGGTCAGGAGGAAGGTGAAGATATCTGGAGCTCCTTCCTGGGGTGGCTTTTATACCCAACCCTATGTCCAAACTACCCAGAATGCAGCTGGTCTTCTGTGTGATGTTCCCATCACTTGTTCCTCAGTGACTTGTTATTCTGGGGTGCGTCTTCCTGAGTTATGCTCCCCATAAACAGCTTTGGTTTTGAGGTCAACTTCTCCTTCCTTCCATAAACAGGATATTCTGGTTTGGCTTACATATATTTTGTGCTGCTGTTTCTTGAGCCATTATTGAGCCCATAGTGACAATGGCTGGATTGAGTTTGGGATCCTGTTCTTTTGCACCTCATACTATCAATGAAGGCTTTTTATTATTTATTCTGACTTTCCATTGTAAAATGCAAAACTTTAACACAGATGCTGGGAAGCTAGGATCTATGAGCTAAATTTGGCCTATTTCCTGTCTTTGTAAATAAAGTTTTATCGACAGCAGCATGCCTGTGTGCATATGTGTCAAACAAACCTGAACAAAAGGTTTGTTTGTTCAGACCACAATGGCAGGACCAAGTGGTTCCAAAAAAGTTTAAAACACTTACCATCATCCCTTACCACAAAGCCAGCTACTTGTTTTGGTTTCTCTTCAGTTGTGATGAAACCCTCAACCGGAGCGATTTAAGGGAGAATGGGTTTGTTCTGGTTCACAGTTCAAGGTTCAGTGGGTTATGGTGGGGAAGCCGAGGGAGCAGGAGCAGGAAGCAGTGGGTCCGAGAAAGCAGAGAGGATGGATGCTGCCACCGCCCAGTTACTTTCTCCACTTACACAGCCCTGGGAATGGCACCTCCAACTGTGGGCTGGTCTTCCCGGTCAGTTAATGTAGTCAAGACAAACCCTTGCTGCTGGCATCAGGGAGCAGGCTGTTGGCACACCGGAAACCCAGAAGGTTGGGAAATGGGAGTTTATGGACAGGGCAGCACCAGTGCAGCTCGTCTGTGGCAGCCGGTCACTCAGGAACTTCTGTGACGAGCTCTGTGTACTATAAGCATGTGACTGGTGGGGGGACACCCTCCCTGGGACCCTGCTCACCCAATATCCCATGGAAAGGCCCTGGCATGTGTTGTCATTACCTTGAGGGAGCCTGTTGTTCAGCAGAACCCAGCGGTGACACTTCATGTCACTCCCTCACCCTACAGACACCTACCAGACACCCCAGGGAGAGTTGTCTCTGGCTACCAGGCTGCAGAGGATGACTTTGTAAGTGGTGACTGTCCCTAGTCCAGTGACAATGGCAGCAGGCTCACACGCCTCCCTCACTGCCCAGCTTTGGACTGCAGCCTTGTGAGCTTCCAGTGTAAAGTGACTCCCTCTTCTCAACTGGCTTCTCCTTCTACCATGAGTGCAGACAGAATCAGCCTCATGGAGGAAAGGCTTATTTGAGTTCATAGTTGGAAAGGTTTTGGTTCCTTCCTTGGCTCAGCTGATTCTGGACTAGTGGTGAGGAGAGCATCATGGTGGAAGGGATGTGCAGAGGTCAAGGCCATTTACCTCCAGACAGGCAGGAATCAGAGAGAGAGGCTGGAGGAGGGACCAGGGACGACACAAGCTTTAAAGCCATACTCCACCCCAGTGACCCTTTCCCTCCAGCCAGCCCCTACCTTCTGCAGTTTTCATCCCCTCTCCTGTTAGCACCACCAGCTGGGGACTGAGCTGTCAGTGTGTGAGGCTGGGGGTGATATTTCATACTCATGTCAGAGCATTCTGCCCTAGGCGTCTTATGACTCAAGTGCATTCAAATCCCCACAGCCTTCACAGTTGCAGCTTTGTTCAAAAGCCTCCATTAGGTTAGTCTGAGATAGCTCCTGTAAAAATAGGGAGTGGGTTACATGCTTCTGATATGCAGTGGTGTGGAGAAAGTATTCCTCTTCCAAGGGAGGAATGAGGGGCTGGCAAAGTCAGACCAAAGCAGGACTGAAACCCAGAAGGGCGACACTGTCTCCTGCAGCCCTGCCAGGCATCTAGGCTGGGTCATGATGGGAGCTGCAAGGGCTAGGGCATCCCCACCTCTGTAGCCATGCCGTTTGTAGCCCACATGCCCTGTGGCTTGTCCTCAGCAGGAGTTTCACATTTTTGGCATCTCCAGCTACCCAGGGTCCTCCTTGCTCCTGTGGTTTTACTATTGTTAGGGTTCACAAGAAGTTCCTTATAAGACCACCAGTCACATATGCAATCAACAAGAGCGTTTAATAAAAAAATTCCAGCATGCTGGGGTTAAACCATCTGACCAAGTAACAAATGGTGATCCTGAGAGAAACTCACAGCCTCCTTTTAAGCAGGATTAGGGGATTCCAGCTGCAGTTAAGTGTACTTTGAAGTGATTGGGTATAGACCTTTACTGGTATAGGAATCATTTTAGAATTGGCTCAAGACATCTGGTCAGCAAGTGTGGTTGCAGTGTCAGGGGTCTGTCTGACTGAAAATAGCAAGAACAGTTCCTGCTTATGGTCGGGTAGGACTCTCATTGGTGGGGTAATATGGGGCAGAAGCCTTAGCAAACAGGTCCCTGGAAAAAGACAAAACAAAACAAAACAAAACAAAAAACAACTGTCCCTGTTAGGGTCAGTCCTGTTGTAAGAGGAGATGGCTACTTCAACTCTCACAGCTTCACACCTTCTCAGGGGCTGTCCAGAGTGACCCTGTTCGCAGCACATTCCTTGGCCTCCAAGGCTTTCTTCTAAAATCTCAGTGGAAGCCTCCATGACATGGAGACAGGGTCTCACTGTGTAGCTCTGGCTGGCCTCAAAATCACCACTTGCCTCTGCCCCCCCCCCCCCCCGAGTGCTGGGATGAAAGGTGTGGCCACTGTGACTTTTGAATTCTGAATACCTCAAAACCAAGGTTGCTGCCAGCTGGGGTGGCTGCCTGGGACCACGGCTGTGTGGCCTCCCAGAAGCACCTTGAAGAACACTTCACTGGGCAGCTCTGTGTGGACATAGGGTCCCTGGGCTCTTACAGAAAAGTCTTTGACATGAGCTAGTCTTTCACAGGACTCAAACTGGAGGGATCAAGTGTCACCTTCAGAGGTAGCCCACCCCCCCAGCTAGGTCCCATCTACTAGAGGTCTTACAATCTCCCCAAATGACACTGCCAGTGTGGGGAGGGGGCACTCAACGGGAGTGGGGTAAGGGTCACAATCTGGGAGTCACTGGGAAAAACCCTGTCTCAGGGAGAGAGAGAGGAGAAGGAGGAGAAATGGAGAGAGAGAGAGAGAGAGAGAGAGAGAGAGAGAGAGAGAGAGAGAGAGAGAGAGCTTATGGCCATTTGGGCTGGAATGTGTCCAAGGGTTGTGTGCTGAAGGCATAGGAGTGGTTCCCAGCCTGTGGTGCCACTGGGAGCTGGTACAATCTTTAGAAATGGGGCTAGTAGGAGAAAGTTGGGTCATTGGGGGTGTGCCTTGAAGAGGCCTGTGGACACTGGCTCCCTCCTCTCTCACCTGCTTCCCATTTTCACGTGCCTCGCCACAGGCCCCGGAGCAATGACAGATCACAGATAAAACTGTCAGCTCAAGCCAACCTTTCCTCTCTCTACACTGATTCCCTCCGGCATTTTGTTGTGCACCAGAAAGCTGAGCAGTACAGCCGTGAAGCCTTCTTCCCTATGCTCAGGGGATGGCCATTCTCCTCGGAGTATTTGAATACCCCAGTGATCGGATGCAGGGCATGAATAAACCCAGCAAGCAGGAACAATATGACTTCAAATTTGATCCCACTATGGTTGGACTTTCTTTGGACTGCCAGCTCCTGAATAATGATGTGGAGATTTTTATTAATTATGAAAGCTTGGCCTTAGCTTAGGCTTGTTCCCAACTAGCTCTTAAGTTAACCCGTTTATATTAGTCTACGTTCTACCACATGGCTCGTACCATATGTCTGACTTCCTCCGCATCTGGCTGGGAATCTTCCCACCTCAGATTCTTTCCCTGAGTTCCCATCTCTGCCCGGAAGTCCCACCTATCCTCTCCTGCCTAGCCATTGGCCATTCAGCTCTTTAGTAAACCAATCAGAAGGTGCCTTAGGCAGATGAGGAAGGACAGACATACATTTTCACACAGTGTACAAAGAGATTATCCCAACACCACTGTGTTCAGAGATCCTTCTCTTGGATGTACTTCTCAACTCTTCCTGTGGAGAGTGTCTTCTTCTGTCACCGGCTTTCCTAGCTGATCTCAATGATGCTTACCTGACTCTCCAATGTTAGTGGTCCACTGGGAGCCCAGCCTTGTCCTTCTCACCATCCTGGGGGGCTGTTCACATGGTGTCTTTTTGCCTGCCTCCTCAGCCAGGCCTTAAGCTCTGATGTGACCAGTGTTGACACAGTAGGGGCTGAAGCTCACACTCTCATGATCTGAGGCAGGCAGGGTGGAAACCTCTTACCATGGCCTCCTGACCTGGAACCAGCCGGCCCCCCAGCATGTGTTCTCAGGCTATAACCATGTCCAGAGACTATCAGACAGACGCACCTGCCTTAGATTTTGTCCCAGTATCCTGACTTGGCATTGGAGAATCTTTCTGTGCTTGGATTTCTGTGTTTTCTGTGCTAGGCAAGGCACCCAGGGCCATGATAGACTGAATATGAATACCCAGGACATTCCAGAAAATGCACACATTCAGCCCACAGCTCCTGATATGAACACTTTATTGAACACAGCAGTGGACTTGTCACATTTGGTGTGAGTGCATGGTCAAGAGAATGGGCTTCTGGGGCTGCTCTCTGTGTCACAGAGGGAACTGTAGGGGGAGGGGCCAGGTGGCACCTTCAAACCCCATCAGGCAGCAGCTGTGCAGCCTCCAATCCAAAGTGAGACGACTCTGGTGACCCCGGGCGGCTTCCAGGGGCTCCTGAGAGTGGAGAATCGCTTAAAAGCAGACGTAGCCTGCGAAGACTGAGAGATTCAGCCTGTTAGCAGCTGGACTTCTGGCCCGAGGAGAGGCCACAGCAGGCCTGGCGGGAGCAGGCAGGGCTACAGAGCAGGGACACACTGGAGCAGGGCTTGCAGCAGCTGGGCTGGCAGGAGGAGGCACAGCAGGAGGAGGTGGGCACACAGCAGGCAGGTCTGCACACAGGGCGGCAGAGCAGGGACACACTGGAGCAGGGCTTGCAGCAGACAGGCTTGCAGCAGACAGGCACACAGCAGGAGGATTGACAGCATGAGGGCTGGCAGCTAGACTGCTGGCAGCATGAGGAGGATCCAGAGCAGATGGGTGTGCAGCAGACAGGCTTGCAGCAGACAGGCTTGCAGCAGACAGGCACACAGCAGGATGGCTGACAGGGGGAGCAGGTACAGCAAGCTGGCTGGCAGCTAGACTGCTGGCAGCATGAGGAGGATCCAGAGCAGATGGGTGTGCAGCAGACAGGCTTGCAGCAAAGGGTCACACAACAAGGTGAGGAGGTGCAGCATGAGGGTGTGCAGCAGCTGCTGCAGGCAGATTGGCAGCAGGGGCTGGACACACAGCTCACTGGGGTGCAGACAAAGGTCAGGCAGGAGGCTGGGGCACAGCAGCTGGGCTGGCAGCAACTGGGCACACAGCAGCTGGGCACACAGCAGCTGGGGGTACAGCAGCTGGGGCCACAGCAGGTAGGCTCACAGCAGCTCTCTGGGCAGTCGTCCACCTGCCAGGAGGAGTCAGTACAAGAATCACAGGAACCGGGCAGGCAGACCCGGCTGTCGTAGCTCAGGTCACTGGAGCAGATGGACATGGTGGAGGTGGCCATGGCGGGCAGGCCTGGTAGGAGCTGTGAGAGTGTGAGTGTGAGTGTGTGAGTGTGAGTATGAGGGGCCGCTGCCAGCTTTTATACGGCCCTGGGCTGGTGTTTTCCTAGTGAGAAACTTCTCAGGCCTGCCTTCCTGCTTACTGGCTGGCTGGGGCCCCTCATTAGCGCTGGTCATCTGCAGTGTGCACGCCTCACCTGTGTTTGTTTTTGTTTCGACTCTGCTGAAGGCCTGGAAAACATTTGAGGCCACTTCCCTTGAGAGGTTTTGGAGGTGAGCAGGGCTCCATGGTGCTGGATTCTGGGGTTGTTACCCTGTGCTTGAGTGACTGGGACCTATTATTATTATTATTGTTATTACTATTGCTTTAAACATTTTAAAACATAGGCAAAATAAAAAACACGCGTTACATAATACAACTCACTGGGGGCTTAATAACAGCTCTCCCACCCCCTTTCCCTCTCCACATGTTAGCAAGATGCAAGTCTTATACAACACAGTTGACTCAGAAACAGGCTTGTTGACAGGAGGCTGTGTGTACATTGTGAGGGAGACTTTGCTGGGTAGGGTGGCATCTTCCCTCAGCTGTGCCTGGTCCTCCAAGACACTCAGCATTTCCAGTGAGACTCTGAGCCTTTTCTGTTTTCTTTTTGGCCAGAGACTCCACATCCTGCAGTGGCCACACTTCAGAAGCTCCTGACATGCCTGCCCACTCACCCATGCCAGGATAGTCTGGCTGGGTATAGAATCCTGGTTTGGAGCTGGGTGGTGATGGTGCACGCCTTTAATCCCAGCACTAGGGAGGCAGAGGCAGGCAGATCTCTGTGAGCTCAAGGCTAGCCTGGTCTACAGAGTGAGCTCCAGGACAGCCAAGGCTACACAGAGAAACCCGGTCTCAAAAAACAAACAAACAACAACAACAACAACAACAACAAAAACAATCCAACAAAAATTCTGGGTTTGAACCAGTGTCCCTCGAAGCCCAGGTAACGATGCCTATTATCTTGGTGCCCATGTTCCTGAGCAGAGACAACTGGAGTTTCCAGACAGTTTTCTCTGTCTTTCAACTTCTGTCTGTTGCTCTCTTTCTTCCTTCTTATTCTAGAACGATGGTATCTCTTTCCAGACTGTGTGTTGCTTTGTCGTCTGTTGAGACTTGCAGTGTGACATCTCATCTCAGGATTATCCTAAAACCCGTTTCTCCTTTCTTGGCTCTCCCCTTGGTGACTCTAGACACTGTTCCTTCTGGTGTGATCCTTCAGCGGGTCTCGATCCTCCCATTTTCCTCACTTTTACTCTGCGCACACTTCTCTGCAAGATCGACCTGGTTTTATTTCCAGACGCCTTCTGTCACTAGAGTCTATTACTCATCCTTATACTGAGTTGCCAGTGTTTAACTTCTCATGGCCGTTCAATCTTCAGTTTCACAGAAGCGTGGTTTCATCTTGGGATGCGAATGGAATGTCCCTGTGACTCCAGCAAAGTCCCCTTGAGTTTACATGCTTGCTCTCCTCGGTTACCCAGACTGCTAGACCCCACACAGAGTGTGTCCATCAGTTTCCAGATCGGAACACTAGGCTGTTTGACCCTTGGGCTTGGGTTCACCCCTCGTGAGCTGACATTTTAGACATTGCACGGCAGTGAGATGGGGCTGTTTGTGCCTGCATTATTTCACTTTGTGGAGTATCCTCCAGTCTCAGCCTGTTGTCACAAATGGCGGCACTTCCTCTTTGTAAAAGACTAAACCTGTTTCCCCATTCATCTCCTCCTCCACCACTTGGCCGCGGTGAATTGTGCTGCAGTGGCTGAGGTGTGTGTGGGGAGGGGGATGGGGGTGGGGGTGTCCGTGTCTCTTCCACGTGTCCACAGCTGAACTTCTGGGGCACGGGGTGACTTGAAGTCTTTAAGGAGTGTCCATAACGGCTTACACATGGAATATGCTGACACTTTACCCAGAGTCTCTTACTTTATATCATGCTCTCTCCCTCAGTTCTTCCCTCTGTCTGTCTGTCTGTCTGCCCACTTCTCCCTGCTGATTTTAGCACCAGGGACCCAGCAGTCTTACTAGAACAGTTCTGAAGCCCCATGGCTTCACCCCAGCTCCAGGAGGTTAAACGTGTTGTGGGAAAGGTCTTCCCATGGCAGACCCCTTTAAAAGCACCCGAGCCCACGTCTGAAGAGTCAGACTAAAATCTTCATTGTGTCAGTCCCACGCTGTCCTAGTCCACCTAAAACTAAAAACTCCCGAACCCACGCGCTCACTCCTGCTCCCATTGATGGCTTTGTTTCATTAGATTTTCCTTTAAAACTCCCTTGGTCCATTGAAAAGGCCAGCTCCATATCTCACTGTTACTTTTTTACTACTTCGGGGTTGGGGGTCAGGGCCTCTATAGCCCAGGCTGGCCTCTGATGTGGGGTCCCCTGTCACTGGCTCCACTAGAATCCCTTCCTCCTTCAATATTTATTTCCACAGCGTGTGCGTGGCCCCTCTGGCCGGTGTTTTCATTCTGCCGCTTCTCGGAGGCAGTTGGTTGTAAACGAATTTCTGTGTTCTTCCACCTGTGGTACTTGCTGTTCCCGGCAGTGTAAGCTTCTAAGTAGTCAACTTTACCCACCCCCACCCCCAGGGGCTGTGCTTATGTAGCATCTCATTGTGAAGGTTGGCCTTGTCCCAGCCTCCCCAGGCCTGGGGTTTCAGGTGAGGACTGTCACACCAGCCATTTTTAACTCTCTATGAAATGAAAATCATGTGGACACTGCCAGGTTAGACAGAGGTCCTGACTCACACATCTGCCCTCTCCCATGTAGATCAATCTCTGAGGCCACCGTGGCAGATCTGGGCATCCTATAGCTTTGCAGAGAGGGCCAGCCTTCCTTCTGTGGGGTGACTTGGCATTCCCTCAGGGTGTCAGGAGCAGCAAGGGTATACCCGAAACTTCCTTTTCTTTTTTTAGACAGTAGCTCCTGTAGCCCAGGCTGGCCTCACCATGTAGCCAAGGTTCAGTCCAACTCCTTTCCACATCCCAGAGGTGTGTCACCATCTTGGGCTTGTGACTGGTTTGCCCTTCTGATGAGCTCATCTCTTTCTAGAACCTTGTACCACATCTGTGGCCACCCCTCCTCCCTGCCCCCCGCCCCTCTCCCAGCACCATGATGCTTTCCTCAGCTCTGGTCTCACGCATCCCTTCAGCTTCAGGAAGCTTCTCATCTTACAGTCTGAGTGCTCCTGCCCATGATTCCGGCTCCTGCCTTCCCCACTCTGGTTTCCAGCTCTCCTGATCCTCATCTTAGCAGCAACGCCCGCACCCCCACCCCACTTCAGCTGCATCACATACTCCATCCACCATGCGCCCTGTTGGCAAGCACCCTCACCTGCAGGCTGCTGCTTTAGTTTCCAGGACTCTGGGTGTCTTCCTCCCTCCCTCATACCTTCCTTCTCCCTTTCTCCCTCCCCATCCTCATTCTTTAGGATAGCATCCTGCTCTTAGTCCACAACCTCCTGTGTCTACCTGTTTCACTTTCCAGAAGTTTGAAAACTCCAGAATGAAAAATGGCAGAAATAAACCACAAAGGCTTTTACAATTATTTTTATTATGGCACATTGTTGTAACTGTTCCTATTGGTACATAGTTCATCTTCTGAGTCTAGCTTCCTTGGAGGTGCCGAGGCATTGGAAAACCCCCAGACTGGTGCTTAGCCCTATCCAGTGCTTCAGACACCTGCGAGTGTCTTGAGGTGCCCTCCTGGCTCTTGTATGTCCCTGGGCTGTGTGTTGTCATCTGCTCCAACTTTGGCCAAGTCTCTTGCTGACAGCCAGGTTTGTGGCAAGGGTCCCAGTCACTTGGTCATATTTCTGAAGTGACCCCATTACAGGGGACTGAGTAGGAGGTGGCTGGTTTGTCCCTTGCTGGGCTGGAGGCGACATCTATCTTGGTTGCTCTTCTTCAAGAATAGGCACAGTCAGCCAAAGATCCCAGGTACCCACAGCCATCCTTTGTGCCTTGAACCTGGCTTTGCTGTCCTGTTTCCATCAGGCTCAACTTCAGAGTTAGCCTTCAGCTTTAAGGGTCTGTGGCCATGGGCTCTATGCTCTCAGACAGTGCCCTAGTTAAGGTGAAGGGACGGGGCTATCAGCCACAGGGACCTAATGATGGCCTGCGGCTCCTATGGGTGGTTTTCCTGAGAAGTGCTTAGGGTGCCGTGGATCATGGCTTGAAGGGCATGGCCAAGGGTGTCAGAACATCCTCACAGCACTTGGTTGTCTTCAGTGTATGTACCTTAGCTCACCCTAGGCTCCTTATCCCTGAGTGGTCTTTCTGTCAACCCCTGGCCCACCTGTGACACCCACTGTCATGATTTGCATACAGAATGTCCCCCCAAGTTCATGTGTTGAGTGCCTGGTCTCCAGGTGGTGGTGCTGTTGGGGAACTGAACAAAACATTAGGTCATTGTTCTTACTGGAGGAAGTAGGCCACTGGATGCAGGCCTTTCCAGGTTCTTCCTGCCCCTCCTCATTCTGCTTCCTGCTGGCCATGAGGGGAGCAGCCTTGGCCCTGTGCTTGGGGTTATGTGACATTCTGTCTTATCACAGACTCAGAATGAACAGGGCAAAAGCTGGGCCCTTCGAAACCATGAGTCAAGAGGGCTTGGCCCCCTCGGCTCTCTGTGCCGGGTATTTGTCTGACTGGTCTGTGCACCTGCTGTCCGTCTCCGAAGTCCCTGTTATGCATACTCCACACGTGGCCTCATGCCGTCTCATCAAGCATGGTGCTTCCAAGGTGACTCCACCTGGCTGGCTCCTCCACAGCCGTGTGATGTTTCCTGTACGGACAGTCCCCACACATTTATCCACTCTGCTGCTGATGGACACTTGAATAATTCCCTGTTGTCTGCTGCCAGAACCTCAGTGCACACTGCTCTAGATGGACGGATGTTCTCATTTCTCCCAGGATGATGCCTGGACTGGGCTGGGCTGGCAGAGTTCCAGGGTCACCCTGTGATTAACAACTTTGGAAGCTAATATGGCCAACAAGGAAGGAGGCTCCTAGGAGATAGGGGACACACTTCCTGGCTGGCACACCAAGGGTCACTAAGCAGATGAGGCCCTGTGTTTTGGGTGTCAGCATGCAGAGGTGAGGGTGGCAGACAGAGGTCACAATGAGTCCTCTCCTATCCGTCTTCTGAGCCAACCCCATGGCCACTGGGCACCAAACAGGGACAGACATATGTTGGGGGAAGTTGAGCCTTACCTGTTGGCTACTCAACACCCACAGCAGGATGTGACCATCATGGCCCTCTGGAACCTCTTATCTATGGCCACATAGATTTGCCCCTCAGGAAGGTGGACAACACTGTGTCATTTGGTCTCTGGTGCTGGGATGCCCCTGGTGGTTGTCTCAGGTGGTCTTCTGAGTGAGGGGAGGGAGGTGGCTCCCTGAACACACGAGGCCTGTGTGTGAGGACCTGGGTCTGGTGGCACCCTGTGTGTGAGGACCTGGGTCTGGTGGCACCGTTGGTGGCACCCAGTGTGTTATTCGTTCTTCTTGTTGCTGTAACAAAACACATCACAGGAAGCAACTTCAGAGAATAAAAGTTTTGCGTGGCTCACGGTTCCTGGGGACACAGTCCGTCATAGTGGGGATGGTGCAGTGGCAGGAGAGTGAGGCAGCTGGTCAGCTGTGTCTACAGCCAGGAAGGAAAGAGAGAGAGAGAGAGAGAGAGAGAGAGAGAGAGAGAGAGAGAGAGAGAGAGGACTGCTGGTGCTCAGCTTGCTTTCTTCTTTTAATCCAGCCCAGGACCACGGTGCCACTCACATTTAGGGTGGGTAGTCCCAGCTCAGTCAACCCAATCTAAAAACTCCCTCACAGACATGCTATCTTAGTCACTGTTCTGTGCTGTGAAGAGACACCATGACCAAGGCAACTTACAAAAGAAAGCATTTTACTGGGGGCTTGCTTACAGTTTCAAAGGCTGAGTCCATGACATCATGACTGGGAGCAAAACAGCAGGCAGGCAGGCAGGCAGGCACGCACTAGAATAAGAGCTGAGAGCTTGCATCTTACTCCACCAAGACTGGGCCTGACTTGGACTTTCCAAACCTCAAAGCCCACCCACAGTGACACACCTCCTCCAACATGGCCACACCTCCCCCACATGGCCACACCTCCTCCAACATGGACACACCTCCTCCAATATGACCACACCTCTCCAACATGGCCATACCTCCTTCAACATGGCCACACCTCCTCCAATATGGCCACACCTCCTCCAACATGGACACACCTCCTAATCCTTCCCAAACAGTTCCACCACTTAGGGAACTGAGCATTCAAATACATGAGCCTATGGAGGCCAATGGCTAGTCCTCTGTGGTCAAGGCTAGAAGGCAGGAAAAACTAGAGTAGTAGAGAAGCAGGCTGTGGGGGACAGTATCCCTGATGAGGACTGGGGATCAGCAGCTAGACTTCTGGCCTGAAGAGGGGACATCACATATGCTGACAGATCGTTTCCAAGGTGACTCTAGATCTCGTCAAGTTGGTGGTATTAATCATCACACTCTACCCAGCATCCACTCATGAGGTCCCTGCGCTTGGGCAGGGTGGGATGTTGGGTCTGGCATGCCAAGCAGCAAGGAAGGACATCAGCTCCACACTGTGTGGGGCAGCTCCTTGGAAGGGCAGCAGGGCAGCAGGGCTGCAGGAAATGTGTTAGAATCCAGGAGGGCTGGGTTGATTGGCAGGAGGCACCCAGAAGACTGCAGGAGGCTGACATTCTTGGGGCTTCAGAATCCTGGCTGGAGCTGGAGCCCTGGTTGAGATGTAGATCCTGGGGAGGGTAGAGCTACAGAGAAAGCTGGAGGCAGAATGAGCAACTGCCATAAAAGGCTGGTCCTCCCAGAGGAGGCTGGGGATGTGTCTTCCAATAGGAGGGTCATGCTAAGTGGATCCCAGCACTCAAGAGCAGCTGTGGGGCTGGGAAGAACAGGTATGGCTCAGGGTTCTATGACTACCAAGTAGTCATTTTTCCCCACATTCCTAACCTCAGATACCAAGGAGCTACTCTGAGAAGAGCCATCGTGTACCCTTGAGCTAGGACCCACTTGCTGCATGAAGTCTGGTCCTTCATGTCCATCCACCCCATGCCACACACAAGACACAAGTCGGTAGGAGACAGCGGCAAGTTTAAAGATTTATTTTTTTAAGTGTGTGTGTGTGTGTGTGTGTGTGTGTGTGTGTGTGTGTGTGTATGTGTGTACAGATGAGTGCAGGTCTCCAGAGAGACCAGAGGAGGGCAGCAAATGCCCTGGAAAAGGAATGACAACCTACAGGCAGTTGTCAGTCACCCACTGTGCACAGGGAACAGGACTCGGGTCCTTTGCAAGAGCGTAAGTGTTCTTAACCACTGAACTATCTTCGCAGGCCCCAAAGGCGGGCTTATCAGGATATATGCAGTGAGAGAGCCCAGGTAAGGCTAAAACTGCTGGAGTTGGGACTAATCTCATGACTTAGGGCCTAAGGAGGCAGTGGGGCTCCATTCAGGCAGCCTCAGGGAAGGACTCAGGAGCCAACCATCTTCTGGATGGCCATGGCTAATCTTCTGTGATCAAGGCTAGAGGCTGGGAATGGTTAGAGTAGTGCAGAGCAGCCTGTGCCGGACAGTACCCCAGATGGGCACTCGGGGTCAGCAGCTGGACTTCTGGCCAGAAGAGAGGCTACAGCTGACTTGTCTAGAGCAGGCTGGGTGGCAGAGCATGGACACGCTGGAGCAGGACTTGCAGCAGCTGGGCTGGCAGGAGGAGGCACAGCAGGAGGAGGTGGGCACACAGCAGGCAGGTCTGCACACAGGGCGGCAGAGCAGGGACACACTGGAGCAGGGCTTGCAGCAGACAGGCTTGCAGCAGACAGGCTTGCAGCAGACAGGCTTGCAGCAGACAGGAGCACAGCAGGAGGATTGACAGCATGAGGGCTGGCAGCTAGACTGCTGGCAGCATGAGGAGGATCCAGAGCAGATGGGTGTGCAGCAGACAGGCTTGCAGCAGACAGGCACACAGCAGGATGGCTGGCAGCATGAGGAGGATCCAGAGCAGATAGGCGTGCAGCAGACAGGTTCACAACACAAAGGCTCACAGCATGTGGGTTCACAGCAGGACGGCTGGCAGGGGGAGCAGGTGCAGCAAGAGGGCTCACAGCTAGACTGCTGGCAGCATGAGGAGGAAGCTCCACAGCAGACTGGCACACAGCAGACAGGCTTGCAACAAACGGGCACACAGCAGGAAGGCTGGCAGGGGGAGCAGGTGCAGCAATCGGGCTGGCAGCTAGACTGTTGGCAGCATGAGGGTGTGCAGCAGCTGTTGCAGGAAGATTGGCAGCAGGGACTGGACACACAGCTCACTGGGGTACAGACAAGAGTAATGCAGGGGGCTGGGGCACAGCAGCTGGTCTGGCAGCAGCTGGGCTGGCAGCAACTGGGCACACAGCAGCTGGGCTGGCAGCAACTGGGCACACAGCAGCTGGGTTGGCAGCAACTGGGCACACAGCAGCTGGGTTGGCAGCAACTGGGCACACAGCAGCTGGGCTGGCAGCAGCTGGGGGCACAGTAGCTGGGGGCACAGCAGGTAGGCTCACAGCAGCTCTCTGGGCAGTCATCCACCTGCCAGGAGGAGTTAGTACAAGCGTCGGAGCAGACAGACATGGTGGAGGCGGCCATGGCGGGGTTGGCTGGGAGCTGGGAGCTGGGAGTGTGTTGAGTGACTGTGTGAGTGTTGAGTGAGTGTGTGTGAGGTGCTCTGGGCTCTGGGCTTTTATCCCCCAGGCGTGTTTTGCTGCAGGAGGCTCTGGGCCCTTCCTCTTCCTTGTTGTTCAGTCTGGAGGGAGCTCTGCGGAGCTCAGTCATAAACTCTTGTTGGGCTGGTTGCCCTAAGAATAGGCATATTTAGAGGGAAGTATGGCCTTCCTGGGCTGACCCTGTGCCCTCTACCTTGTGGCCACCTGCCAGGCTACCTGGTGATGGCATTGAGCACCAAGGCTATTGTATCCTCCAGCTTTGTCCTCAGAGGGTGGTCCAGCCTGCCTGTGGCTGGGAGAGAGAGGTGATGAGCCCATCTCAGACTCTCTCCTGAGTCTGAGACCAGCACTGTGGCCAGAGCATCCCGCCTGTAGCCTCTGCTCCCCAGTGTCCTCCATATTGTCAGATGCCTGGGCACAGTGGGCACTCACTGGGTGTCCCAGGTTCTTGTGCCCCAGAAAGCAGTGGACAGAGGTGTGTGCATAGTAACATGAGAACAGAACTCAGCAATTCAAAGGCCTGGCTGTGCAGAGTGGGGCTTCTATGCCACACAGTGTGGACTTCCTTGCTCATATACATGGTGTGGCTTCTCACACAAGCTCTGTCCCATGGACTTCTACACACCACTGCACGTGTGCCAGGTCTCAGCGTCAGAGCCCAGAGATGTGTTATAGTATTGTGATAGCCACAGCTCACTGAGACCCCTGGTCTCAGCTGAGGACTCCCAGCCTTTCCTTTGACCTAGTTTGGAAAGGCTTTGCACGGAGCCTTTCAGACCTCACTCTCCACCATTCCCCAGCCTCACCCTCAGCCTCTCGCTGGAGGTCAGAGGTCAGATACTGTCCCTTAGACAGGCAGCTGAAGAGGACCAGAGCGGAAGATAGGGCTAGAAACACATTTTTGAAAATCCAAGTCATCAGGCTTCAAAACCTTCAAAGCCTCAGGAGCCATGGAGGTATCCTGGCTGGTGTCTTGTTTGAGCCATTGAACATCCCGTTTCCATATTTATCCAGTCACGGCTGAATCAGGAGTCCATTCTTTCTTCATGGCTGAATTATATTCTCTTATGTGGCTACACCACACTTCACTTCTCTCTTGTCAATGGATGGGCTCTCGGTCTGTCTTTACCTTTGTGATACCGTGAGCTGATTGGCTATGAATATTCTTGCACTCATGTTTGAACATTTCACCAACTCCTTGGCAGAGACCTCCGGGCAGAACAGCTCAGTCATGTGATTCTGTTTAGCCACATGGTTGTCATTATATAGGCCTCAAGATACATGAAGAACTCAACAGAGGACAGCTGGCAATGTCAGCAAGCCATTGTTACTGTAGTATTTTTAAAAGAAGAAATAAAAGGACAAGCAGGTGAGGGATGCAGCACAGCACACAGGGCTGGGAGAGTGAGGTGCACAGTCACACAGAACACACAAGGAGGCAATGGCTTCTCCCCATCCTGCAGGTCAGCTCACAGCTCAGGCCAAATGAGTGTCAATGAATTTGAAATAGTTGAGATCATAGGAGGCATCATCCCTGACCATGACGGAAAGAAATAGACATCAGAACAGAAAGAGAGCTGGAGAGTTCACCGATCTGTAGAAAGAGAAGACATACATAAATAGTGAAGGAGTCAGGGGAGAAGCTGGAAGGTACGAGAGGTGGATGAAAATGAAAATACAGCAAACCCAAGCTGGGATGCGGCCAAAACAGTCAAGAGGGAAACTCAGTCATCTAAACTCACACCTCAAGGAACCAGGAAAAGGAAGTGCAAATGGAACCCAGAGCTAGCAGTGCACAGGAAACACAGATTAGAGCTGAGACTGGGAAAAACAGCCTTGGGAACCACGGCAACGGAGACCCACACTGGCCAAGGTTTAACCCCACTAAAGGAAAGCGAGTTTTAAAACACTAAAATCACACATGGAAACAGGGTCATGGCTGCAAGATTATGTAAACGTGATGGACTGGAAGAGAACCCTGGACTGTGGCTGGTGACAAATGAAGGAACTCAAGTGTCAGGGGCAGACTCCACGGAGTCTAGAGACCAGATGTTGTAGACAGATGTTACAGACAGACCTCCTTTCTTCCTGTAGCTTTGAATGCCACTTTGCGTCCTTTCTGTCATGAATGAAAAAACAACTATTGTAAGCAGGTTTTTGAACCATAGGCTCTCTTAACAAGGTAGACATCTTAATTTACCCTTCTTTTTTTTTCTTTTGTGTAACTGAGGGTTGAGCCTAGGCTCCTGCATGTACCCTGAAAGCATTCCATGTCGGAGCATTCAGGGGGTCTCAGCCCTTTAAGATATTTCCTCTTAACTTGCAATCCTCCTGCTTCAGCTTCCAAAGTAGTTTGGGACTCAGGTACCAGCTCTCCTCTGTATGTGAAGGACAGTTTGCTGAGTGTCGACTTCTGAGTAGGCAGTTTCCTTCCTATCCTCTAAGCACACCACCCCATTGCCTCCTGACCTCGGGTTCGGGGGACAAGTGAGCTTCTAACTACCTTAGTTGTCTTGTGGTAACTGCATCCATGTGTCTCCTTGGTGACATCTGGATTCTTTCTTTCTAGAGTTCATTGGACTTCTTAGACATGAGGTTCCAGGAATCCCATTATATTCAGGAAGGTTTTCAGCTATTTCTGGAAATATTTCAACTATTTTCTATTGGAATAGAATATACCTCAGCTTTACCATCTGAATTGTAAAGGGGACATTTAGATGGAACTGCACACACTCACAGTGTGCAGCCCTCATGACCATCCAGCCCCACAGTCCCTTCATTGTGTAAAAAAACAAAAACAAAAATCCTGTCCCTGTCTAATGCTAACCTGCTCCTCTGCAGCCTGGGGAACCTCCATCCTGCTATGAATCTCTCTAATTTTTCTTCATGTATTTTTCCACTCCTTCATCGCTCTCCTCTCTGTCCTGCTAGGGGTCCTATTAAGCTGAGTCGTTGTGCCCTCCGTGTCCTGCAGGCCACTGAGGCTGGGCACATCTCGTTGCCTTCATCCTGGTTCCTGCTTTTCAGAATGGAGTAGTCAGCTCACCTGTCTTTCCTGCTTCTAACCTTTCCTCTTGCCTGCTCAGCCCTGTGATTGAACATGACAGTATGCAAGGGTCTCTGTGACCTTTGCGGGCAACAGAGTGACATGCCACGGGAGGCAAGAAGGCAGTTGGGCACAACATGACTAGTAGCTTTGGAAGTCTGACCCCAAGTTGTTTATTTTAGGGGCATTTAAACACAGCATAACCTGGTGAAAACTATTCTTGTGATGATTAACTCAATCCCACGTTCACAGCAAATCATACCTAAATCTCTTTGAGGAACAAAGTTAACTAAATACAGATCAGGCGTGACGACTTTGAAACTCTTTGTGAGGTACATGTGACACCCTCCATAAAGATAGGTTCTATAGATTGACCGAGAAAGTAAATTTACAAGAAAGGTCTAGAGAAGGGCCTGGTGCCCGAAAGTCTCTGGCCACACAGATTGTCACCAGACTAGAGAGCATGCCTGCTCCAGCCCTCTGGGTGGAAAACAGGTTTTGCATTTCTTCCCTTGAAGGAACAATCCTGTGTACTTAGCATTCCAGGTTCCCCCAGTGCATGTCTGTAAATGTAAGGACCTCTGTGCCCCTGATGCCAGTAAATTCTTATACTTAGTTTCTTTTAATTCTCATTCTCTCCCCTCCCCTCCCCTGCCTCACCTGCTCTTGCAGATAAGGCTTGCCTTTGGCTTGTCTGGTCTCACAGGCTCTTTGCCTTGTGCCCCGGAATTGACTTCACTTTCACCCTGGTTAGCATTCTTTCCCTCTACCATTTTGGAATGTGCTTTGTTCTTGCTTTTGTGAGACCTTGGGGTACATCATTAGATTGTTTATTTTTAGGCTTTCTATCTTCTGATGCGGGCATTCCTGATAGAAACTTCACTCAGTACTACTTTTGTTGTGCCCTAGGGGTTTCTGTCTGTTATGTTATGCTTCTACAACCTCTGGTTTCCTCAGGAACCGAATGCTTACTTTAAAAAAAATGTGTCTCTCTGTGTGTAAAAATGCTTGCATCATGGTGTACATGTAGAGGTTAGGGGATAATTCTTAAGAGTCAGTTCTCTCCTGCCACTCTGTGGGATCTGGGGCTCAAACTCAGTCTGCTGGAGCCTCACAGAAGCACCTTTACCCACTGAACCATCCTACCAACTGAAGCATACTGTTTTGATATAGCTACGTTCATTGATGCTCTATTTAAAATAGGAAGTAAATGGACTCATTCTAGGTGTCCATCAACTAAAGACAATCAAATGTAGTACATATGCATAATGGAATTTTACTCAGTCACAAAGAAAAATGGGAAATGATGAAAATCTGAAGGAAAATGGATGGAACTGGAAAATATCATATTAAGTGAGGCCACACAGGTTCAGAAAGACAAATACTGCATGTTCTCTCTTATATATGAATTCTAGCTTTTTGTTTTTATGTATATGCACTTCTGTGGGGCTGAATGTGTATAGATAGTACTTGGGAAATTAGGAAGGGAATCTAGGGCTGGTGGTAAGGCTTTCAGAGGAAGCGAACAGACATGAACATGGAAGTGTACAATACTGGGGGTGGAATAGTTTAAGTGGGCAAGGGAAGGGGAGCGGGGAGGGAGGGAGGAAGCTCAACCAAAGCTAAGTATGTATGAAGGTGCTGTAAGGAAACTTGCTACCGTGTAGCAAAATAAAAATAAAATCTGCAGCTCAGTCTCCATGCACTTTAGAATGTCTAAGTTTGGCTTGCTGTTGTTTCCAGATGCACACCACTATGACCAGGAAATACACAGGGTGTGATTTCAGTGGTTTTGTAATTTGTTAGGGCTTGTTTTGTAGCCTCTGATATGGTCTATTCTAGAGAACGCACAAGGTGCCATAGAAAAGATTGTGTATGTTGCAGCTATTGGAATGCCCAGTCGATGCCTGTCAGCACACATATCCTTAGGTCTGCCGTGCCATCAGCTCGGGCATTTGTTGACTTTTGCATGCTCCACCCACTGCTGGGGGGGGTGACTGTTGCATGACACAGCATCATTTTATCAGGTTCTGTGCCACTTTGGGTTGAACGCTGCTTGCTTTGTTAAGTTGAACAACCACCATTGGGTAAATATAGGTTAATAATAGAGTCTTCTTGAAGAATGGACCTCTTGGTCATTGTGTCATTACATGTTTGTCTCTCTTTTCTGCTTGTATTAATTCTATTTTGTCAGAGATAAGCACAGCCACTCCTGCCAGTTTTCAAGTTCCATTTGCCTAAAAAGATGCTTTCATCCCTCTCCTTCAGGCTCTCTGCCTGTGTATCTTTCTGGAGCTGTGAATTTCTTGCAGGCAGTGTGCCGTTGGATCTTGTTTTTCAATCCATTCGGCTGCTCTGCCTTTTGGTTAACAAATTAGGACTGTTGACATTCAGAGTTATTGATGAAGGTGTGGGCTTGTACCATTGCTTTTCTTCTAGCTGTTTTGTGGTCTTTGTTTCTTTTCTTCCTCTCTTATTAGTCTTTGTGATTTGATGGTTTGTCGAATTGATAGTATTTGATCCTTTTCTATTTCTCTCTGGTATTATTCTGAGGGAATTTATACTTTCTGCCATTTCTGCGTGTAAGATTCTCTTTGTAAGGTTGGTATCTTAGCAATGAAATCCTTTCATTTTTGTTCATCGGGGAAGGTCTTTGTTTCTTCTTTGATTCTGAAGGCTTGCTGGGCTTGTAATCTTGGTTGACAGTTATTTCCTTGTAAGACTTTAACACACTGTTCCACACTCTCTGGCCTGCAGAATTTTGCTCAGTAGTGTGCAGCTGATCTGGGGGAGAGGGAGTTGCTGTCAAATGGGACTAGGTGCTTCTCTCTTGCAGATTTTAAGCACTTTCTGTCCTGCTGTTTGACAGCCAGACTATAATATTCAGTGGTGAGGGTTTTTCTATCAGTCTGTTTAAGGTTCTTTGAAGTTTCTTCCCTTCCCTGGGTGTCCACATCTTTCCTAAGGAATTTTCCAGTAAGATATGCTCTGAAATTTTCTCTCTTCCCATTCAGGTATGCCAGTGATGGTGATACTGATGATTGATGGTGTCCTAAAGATCTCCTATGCTCTCTCCATTCCCTCCCCACTTTATTTCTGTCTGAATGTGATATTTCAAAAGACCTGTCTTCAAGCCCTGACATAGTTTGTTCTATTTGATTGAATCTGCTGCTGAGGCTTTCAGCTGAATTCTTTATCTGGATTATGTCTCTCCTCCTTTTCAAGATTTCTGGTTGATTTCTTTTATTAAAACAAAACAAAACAACAATAAAACCCTTTTCTGAATTTCTCATTCACAGTCCACATAGTTTTCCAAATTTCATTTAACAATTTACCTATATAACCTTGGGTCTCAGCTCATTGAGTGTTTTAACAACTGTCTTTTAAATCCTTTATTGGGCATTTCACTCACTTCGACATCATTGGTGCCTGTAAATCATTGCTGTAAAAGTCACATTGCCTGTGTTCTTCATATCCCTTGTTTTGGGTTGAAATTTGTACATCTGATGAAATGGATGTCCCTGCCACTGTCAGGGATGGCCTTAGTGGCTTACTCGAAGGCATTTCTGTCTGGGGACATCAATTTGCCCTGAAGTGGGGGTTGTTCTCTAGGTACCACAGTGTGACCTCTCTGGAGCACCTTTGGGATTAGTGAGTTTGGGAGCAATGTGTCTGTAGTGGAATCAGACAGACCATTGTCTCTGTGGGCTACACAAGAGTAGGATGCTCTAGCAGCTCAGGCTGATGTGGCACAGACAGTGGTGGGGGGGTTGCTGTATAATTCCTATGTCAGCAACAGCATCCTCTGTATGGTGATGGGGTTTCTTTGGATACCATAAACCTGATATGATGTTTATAAGCATCTCTGGTCATGGCCTGAAGTACTTGGTCTCTGGTTAGATACTGGTCAACTCTGCCTTGCTGGTGACAGGCACTGTGCTGGCACCTAGATGAGGTGGTGGGATCCATAGAGCAGCTTCCCTCAGTCCTGGAATTCTTGGAAAGCCACAGTGCTGAGTTTCTCCTAGGCTCTCAGGATGAGGACACACGCTCCATTGCCCTCCACAGCATGCCTCTCCCTCGATGTGAAGCCCTTTCAGTGGGTTTATCAGAGTCACTCCCTGGGCCCCAGAGATGGGAAAGTACAGGTCCAGAACTAGAGCAGGAGGAACTCCACCCTAGTACAGAGTATGGAACAAGGGGACAGGAGCTGTGGGTCTAGGAAATTACTCTAAACTTCACAACAGGGAGGGTGGAAGGGGGGCAGGCCCCAGAGCGAGGCCCCAGGATGACAGTCACAATAGAGACGGAGTGGGTCAGAGGAGACTTTATTGAAGTGCAGAGGTCTAGAGTGGTACAGCTGAACACAGAAGCAGGGTCATCCAGATAGGCAGGGAGGGAAAAGGAGCAGCCAGCACTCCTGGGGCCGGGTGGAGGAGGAACACACTGGTCCTTCTAAGTGGTTGAGCTACACTCTGGTTTCTCTTCAGATGGCACATATCTCCCTTCTGAGCTGTGCCTGCATGAGTGGAAACTACAGGCTGCTGGGGAGGTAGTCCCTACTGCTCTCAGTGGGTCCTGGCTCTCAGCAGCTGGACTTCTGGCCCGAGGAGAGGCCACAGCAGGCCTGGCGGGAGCAGGCAGGGCGGCAGAGCAGGGACACACTGGAGCAGGGCTTGCAGCAGACAGGCTTGCAGCAGACAGGCTTGCAGCAGACAGGCTTGCAGCAGACAGGCACACAGCAGGAGGATTGACAGCATGAGGGCTGGCAGCTAGACTGCTGGCAGCATGAGGAGGATCCAGAGCAGATGGGTGTGCAGCAGACAGGCTTGCAGCAGACAGGCTTGCAGCAGACAGGCACACAGCAGGATGGCTGACAGGGGGAGCAGGTACAGCAAGCTGGCTGGCAGCTAGACTGCTGGCAGCATGAGGGTGTGCAGCAGCTGTTGCAGGCAGATTGGCAGCAGGGGCTGGACACACAGCTCACTGGGGTGCAGATGAGGGTCAGGCAGGGGGATGGGACACAGCAGCTGGGCACACAGCAGCTGGGCTGGCAGCAGCTGGGCTGGCAGCAGCTGGGCTGGCAGCAGCTGGGCACACAGCAGATGGGCTGGCAGCAGCTGGACTGGCAGCAGCTGGGCACACAGCAGCTGGGCTGGCAGCAGCTGGACTGGCAGCAGCTGGGGGCACAGCAGGTAGGCTCACAGCAGCTCTCTGGGCAGTCGTCCACCTGCCAGGAGGAGTTGGTGCAGGCGTCAGAGCAGACAGACATGGTGGAGGCGGCCATGGCGGGGTTGGCTGGAGGAGGGTGAGTTTGTGAGTGAGTGAGTGTTGAGTGTGAGTGTGTGTGAGGTGCTGGCCTGTGGGCCTTTTATCCTCCAACCTCTGTTTTCCCAGAGGGAGATGCACCTTTCTTCCTGTTGTGTGCATTATGGGAAGTTCCTCTTCCTGACTAAGCACAGCTTTGGACCTGGGTGGTCTGGGGAGCAGGGCTTGCTGGGAGCTCAAGGACGAGGTGGAGAGCTCAACTCCGAGAGTGGCAAGGTTGGCGCAGGCTCGCTGGCATCTTCTGTCCAGATGGAGAGACTGTGGGAATCTGAGACCTGGTTTCTGGGAGAGAGAAACAGGTAGCAAAGCTGGTAGCTCAAAGATCCACCTCTGCCAGTGTGCAAGATGTCAGCCACTGGTGGCAGCCTGGTGGCCATACCCTTCAGGGCCAGCTAGAGGCACCATCCTGTACCAATGGCTACTGGGAAGCTGAGAAAGGAAGAGCCAGTGGAGAATCATTGTAAGATCTCATCAGAAGTTAGAGAGGCTGAGGCAGGCAGGTCTCAACGTTGAGGCCAGTCTGGACTAGCTATTGAGACCCTGTCTCAAAGCCTTAAAAAAACAAACAACAAAACAAAACAAACAAATAAAAACCCCTCCACTACCTACCACCACCACCAAAACAACGGGAAACTCATCAGAGACCAGTGTGTCTGTAAGCAACAGCTTCCTCTGGTGTTTATTTCCTGATGTCAAGTGACCCAGGTCAGAGGGCTCTGAGTGTCTATGCAGTGCACACAGCTAGGCCTGTTGTCACAGGGCCACATTGGCTGGCACACGGCCCACCTCTCTTGTCTGATATCTGACAGTTTTCTATGATGATTGGGTAATTTGCACCACTGGGGACATGGCCTGGAACATGGCTCTGTGTGTGTGAGTGTCTGGCAGCACGTTCCAGAGGAGGCTCTGTCCTTAATGGCCTTGCCTGAGATGGTTACCTGTCTCACGAAGGGTGTTCATGATAAAGACTTTTGCAGCCTGGACTTGGAGGACTCTGCTGGTTGAAGTGTGGTTGGGGACAGGACAGTGCCTGCACTTGGTCAAATTCTGCTTTGGGAAGGGAGACTCAGAATATGATGCAGGGTCTTCTTGGGAAGTAGGCACGTAGCTTTGTTCAGTGACACTGTCATTTTACGACATTGTAGTCCTCGGGTGACAGGGAGAGCTGAGCACCTGAGGAAGGATGAAATCCAAGATCACAGCAGTGAGTTCTAGGTGGTTCCATATGCTAGAATGAGAGAGGGCTGGGCATATGGGTCACTGCTGGAAGCCTGTGTTGAGGGCAGGTGGCTGCCTCTTGCCAGCTGTCCTCAGCTTTTCTGAGGTGGGGAACTGTGCCAGGGAAGCGGTGTGGAGCTGTAAAACTGTTCGTGGAATTTATGAATTACAGCTAAGCTGGGGGTGGGGGGTTCCGAAGGGTCATTTATTCCACAGTAACACTTAGGAAAGGTCCCCAACCATTTCTCTGGGAAATACACTAAGAGGTGACATTCTCCATGCCTTCACAAAGTACTGATGCATGTGTCCTCAGACAAGACACATGGCTTCACACCCCTGCCTCCATTTCAGGAGTGTGGGTGCTCGGTCCTGGATTCTGTCTGTGGAACATATGCTGTGTGACTCCCATGGTGACACGGGCTGAGTGTGGGTCCCAGCCGAGCTGTGTCTTGGTGTTCTGTCCCCTCATCTCTTTCTATAGATTAGATATCCCAGAGTCACTGGATTGTGGGGAAAAGGGAGTCTGAGGTGACAAAAGACCCATGTGTTCCAAGACCGTGACCCTAAGACTATGTCATCTGAGGCCATGCTATCAATTCCTACATCTTCATAGTGAGCTCACACTCGAGTGATTGGCTTTATCAGATATTTTATTCCAGCCTATCCAAAGGGCTGGGCAATTTTATGCCTTTATCAACTTGTCCCTGATGCCCAGTGAATGCTACTTTTGTCTTTCACCATGGCTGGGTGTCGGGGAGACAGGGATGAACCCCTTTCTCAGAGACACTAAGGTGTCCCAGAGTTCAGTCTTTTTTTAATAGTTCATTTATTTTTACTTTATTTGCATTGGTGCATGACCTGCATGTATTTCTATGTGAGGAGTTACAAGACAGTTTTGAGCTGCCATGTGGGTGCTAGAAATTGAACCCGGGTCCTCTAGAAGAGCAGTCAGTGCTCTTAACCACTGAGCCGTCTCCAGATGCCCATGTGGCCACAGGGAAGGAACTGTCCAGACGTGTCCAGCCAGGTTTGACAGCTTTCCATGTCTCTGGGCTCTCAGCCAAGACTCTCTCTAGCAGCTGGTTCAGAGCCCTGCAGCCCTGACATGCCAGGCTTGCCACTGGCCTTGATGTACCAGTTATACAAGGATTGGTGAGCAGCAGAGAAAGGGGATTGTTTTTAAAGTGCAGCCACACAGGGAAGAGCAGGAGAGGTCCAGTGAAAACACCACCCCTTCAACACCAGGGTAACGTTGAAATAGAGGGTAGGAGATATGCACAGCTTAGCAGTGTTTGGGCTGCCCACCATCATTGTTTGGGCTCTAGTGGCTCCTGCAAGGTATTCTGGGAGACAAACTCCTTCTCTGGCTAGGACCAGGCTCAACTTTTTACTTCTTCCAGCATGAAACTCCCAGGAAATTCCAATTCCTTGGAGTCTGTTGTCTCAAAAGTCTGCAGGGCCACGAGTGTCTCACTTTAGGTGACCTTCCCTCCTGCCAAGTGGCCACATGCTCGTCCATCATCCCATGCACATCACCTGGTCACTGAGAGGCCACATCCCAGTGTTTCTGGGTCAGCCATGTTGCTGCTCCAAGTTTGTGAGTTCAGTTGACCATGAACCCTTGGATAAGAGCCCACAGCCTTCTCAGGGTCTACCAGATACTGTCCACGGGCAGGGGGCTGAGGACATCCTCAGACCCCACAGCATGGACCTGACTAAGCTGAGGCCAGGGCTGGGGTATGGCCACTGGGAAAGTGAGTCTGGAGCTATGACTGACAGATACTTGCATCCCCTGACTCAGGAGGGTCACCCATGCCCCCAGGCTGCTCAGAGCTGGGCCTTCTCAGCTCTACCCAGTTCTGGTCTCCTAGGGCTGTCCTAGCACTCTGACACAAAAGCACAATGCAGTGAGAGGGGAGGCATCCCTGTGCAGAAGAGAGCTGGCAGACAGAGTGGGCAGCCAGGCTGTGCAGGAACACTGGGTGAGGCACCAGGGCATATTAGGTCTCTCTGGAAATGCCATCACATGCATGCTCAGAGCTGCATCTCACCATTTCCGGACCACCTCCCAGCACAGTTAAGGTGACGGCCAGGACCAATTATGAGAGGTAGATCCTGATTCAGTGTCGTCACACTGATGGAGCTGCTAGGGAAGGTGGCCACACCCAAGGGCTGGGAGCAGACAGGAGTCAGGGTACTCTCCCTGAGTACCTGTACATCCTGCTCCACCCTTGCCAAGGTGCAGACCTGCTCCAAGAACGGGGGAAGCAGGCTTGTCACAGCAGGAGCATTGGTGACAAGGATTTTCAGACAGCTAGCAGCACCCAGAGAGAGGACCTAAGAGTGCCAAGGCTGCAGCAGCTCTGCCCTGTTTCCTGCATCCACAGAAAGCCTGGTGCAGACCAGTTTGCACAGATGGACAGCACAGGCCACATATGCAGGTGACCAGTCCTGGGGAGTCCTGGGAATGTGGGTTTTTTTTTGGTTGAATTTGTCTGGGAAGAGGCCCTGAGCTTCAGAAGAGGGATCACAGGCCTTCATGACCACTGGGCAGGGTCACTCAGTTCCAGATATGCCTGTGGTTAAGGGAGACTGTACTCCATGGAGGTCACGTGCCCTCACAGCATGAGGGAAGTGATGGCTGTTCCCCGTAGCCTACCTGACTGGAAGACTGAGGTACATTCTGGGGTGTGTCTGAGAGGACATTTTGAGAGCAGGTTCCCTGAGGGGAATACACCCTGCCTGTGAGCAATACCATCCCATGGGCCGGAGCAGGAAGGACAGAAGGACAAAGGAGGGAATGAAACACAAACATCTCTCTCTGCTTCCTGGACACTGTGAAGAGAGTTGCTTCATTATCACCTCGCCCGAAGCGATGGGCTAAAGCCCTGAGTGAGGCCATTCCTTCCTCCCTGTTGTCTGTGCTAGACGTTTCATCTCAGACACATGAAAAATAACGACACAGAAGAGTGTTGGGTGGCCATGGATTTATTGGTGTTGTGCGGTGCTAACGTCAGGGCAAGTGACCCAGAGCAGCACAGGGACAAGGACTCAGTGACTGGGAAGGTAGGAGGAGAGGTCAGGTCAGCACAGGGGACACGTGGTGTCCCCCTTCTGCGGAGACCATCTATCCCAGGTCAGGAGCAGACCAGAGAGGCTGAGAGGGGCCACAGGGAGGGACCTGAGCCACCAGGAACAGGCCCATCAGCAGCTGGACTTCTGGCCCGAGGAGAGGCCACAGCAGGCCTGGCGGGAGCAGGCAGGGCTGCAGAGCAGGGACACACTGGAGCAGGGCTTGCAGCAGCTGGGCTGGCAGGAGGAGGCACAGCAGGAGGAGGTGGGCACACAGCAGGCAGGTCTGCACACAGGGCGGCAGAGCAGGGACACGCTGGAGCAGGGCTTGCAGCAGACAGGCTTGCAGCAGACAGGCACACAGCAGGAAGATTGACAGCATGAGGGCTGGCAGCTAGACTGCTGGCAGCATGAGGAGGATCCAGAGCAGATGGGTGTGCAGCAGACAGGCTTGCAGCAGACAGGCACGCAGCAGACAGGCACGCAGCAGGACGGCTGACAGCAGGATGAAACTCCACAGATTGGTGTGCAACAGACAGGTGTGCAGGAGAGAGGAACGCAACAGGGCTGTTGGCAGGGGGAGCAGGTGCAGCAAGCTGGCTGGCAGCTAGACTGCTGGCAGCATGAGGGTGTGCAGCAGCTGGTGCAGGCAGACTGGCAGCAGGGGCTGGACCCACAGCTCACTGGGGTGCAGAGGAGGCAAGGGGTTGGGGCACAGCAGTTGGGGGCACAGCATGGGGGCTCACAATAGCTCTCCTGGCAATTGTCCACCTGCCAGGAGGCACCCGTGCAGGCGCCGGGAGAGCAGATCCGGCTGCCGCAGCTCAGATTGCTAGAGCAGACAGATGTGGTGGACGCAGCAATCACGCAGGTCCTCGTGCAGCAGGTGTCAGCCATGGTGGGGGTTGGACTGGGAGGAGTGGCCGTGGGAGTGTGAGTGAGCGTGTTTGTGCGAGGTGCCTGGCCCTGGGGTTTTTATGCTTCTCCCACGTACCTGTCCTCATGAGTGGTCATCTTTCCTTTCCTTGTTGTTCATCCGGTTTCCAGACAACAACAGCCAGTTTACGGCTGGGAGTGTGGGTCACAGCTGGGCCAAGGCACATCCTTATCCTAGTGACCATGTGACACTATGACTAGGTGGATCCAGGGACTGTGAATTTCCTCTGCTGTCTCCCACATTATCTTCAGGAACACAAGCTCCAGCAGGCCTGGTGTCATGAACTCCCCACGCTGCAGGACCCTCTGTTCCTACAGGTGGTGACCACCTTCTCCTCCATCCCACAGACCCCGGGTCCCTCCCCTCCATCCCACAGACCCAGGGTCTCTCTTCTCCATCCCACACTCTTTGTACAATTACTTATAAAACAGCATGCTCATTCTGGTTTTTGTTGTTGTTTTGGGTTTTGTTTTTGTTTTTACTTTTTGTCTTTAGATATGACACAACTCCCTCCTGTGGAGGACAGCATTCTCTCTCACTGTCACCTCCTGGGAGCACCTCCTCCCATGCTGAAGACAGTACCCTCTTAGTGAGCACTTAAACCAGAGCACCCACCATTTATGGTTTAATGTTACTTTATTTCACGTCTATGTCAGTCTTATCTTCGTTGAATGTTTCTGTGTGGGTGGACAGGCCTAATCTGTGTACTCACGTGCATTTCGGTTTTGCTTCTCCCTCTTGGAGCTGGATACGTCCTCTGTTTTTGTTTTCCTGTAATCCGGTCATTACATCTTCCCAGACTGTCCCCTAAGTATCCCCAAGCTCTGGGGACACAAACACCTCCAGTAGCTGATTGTGTTATTTCTTGTAAACATCACTTCTAGTACTCTGAATTCACAGGCCAGTTTGAGTTGACAGGTCTCAGACCCAACCCAACGCTCAACTTTCCTCATCTCTCAGGGCTGGACCCATCTCAGCCCTTGGCGCTACCACCCCCCAGCCCTTGGCCCCCCAGCCCTCGGCCATCCCTCAACCCTTACCCTCCCCCAGCCCTTGGCCCTCCCCCAGCCCTTGACCCTCCCCCAGCCCTTGACCCTTCCCCAGTCCTTGGCCCTCCTCCAGCCCTTGACCCTCCCCCAGCCCTTGGCCCTCCCCCAGCCCTTGGCCCTCCTCCTTTGTCTTCCTTACTATTCCTGTGTCTTTTCCTTCATTTTTCTTCAGTGATGGCTCCTTGTGATTTCTTTCTGGGTTGATGCCCTCATTTTGGAGGCTTTGAAGGCTTTCTGGGGATGGACACGGGGGTTCTATTCTTGTGATCCATAGCATGAACTACAATCCAGTTTTCCTAGCACCTTTTGCTGAAAAGGCTGTCTTTCCCCAGAGATATTTTTGGCACAGTTTGAAGTTGTGGGGAGGGGGTCTAGAGGTCAACACTGAGTATCTTCCTCAGTCACTCGCCACTTCATTTTTTTGAGATAGGAGTCCCTCACTGAACCTGTAGCTCACCAATTCAGCTAGACTGGCTGGCTGGCCGGTGAGCTCCAGGGATCCCCCCTGCCTCTGCCTCCCCGGTGCTGAAGGTAGAGACACTTGCAGCTGTACCCAGCTTTCACCTGAGTGCTGGGAGTCTACTCTGGTCAACACATTTGTGCAGAAAGCACTTTTTCCACAGAGCCATCTCTCCAGCCTCCTGGCACCTTTCCCCCCTATAGTTGGGTCTTCTATGTCACTGGTGTACAAGTCTACTTTTGTTCTGGCAAACTGCTGCTTTCGGGACTTACAACTGTTGTACAGTTTGCGATGAGTCAGTGTGACATCTCCAGCCTTGATCTTTGTGTTCAGGTATGCTTTAAAAATTCAAAGTCTTTCAAGTGTGGGTGTGATGGTGTACACCTTAATCTCTGCACTTGGGAGGCAGATGCAGGCAGATCTCTGAGTTGGAGGCCAGCCTGGTCTACAGAGCGAATTCCAGGACAGCCAGGGATATACAGAGAGACCCTGTCTTGGAAAAAAAATTCAAGTTCTTTTGTGCTTCCTCATGAATTTTAGGACTTATTTTCCTATTTCTCTTAGAGAAGGCTATTGGAATTTTAATGAGCGTGCATTGATTCTACAGGTTGTGTTTGTAACACACCATTTTCATGTTACTGGTTCTCAGCTCTGTGACCATGGGAAGTCCTCCTTTCCATTAGGGCGCTTCCCCCTCTTCCTTTCAACTCCTTGGTTTATTTGTAAGTGTTTTGTTCTCTGAGACAATTGAAAGTAGGGTTCTGAGTCTTGCTTTTTTTCTCAGTCTGTTCATCACTGGAATAACTGTGTGGTGATTTTATATTCTGCCACAAGTGTTTATCAGATTTAAGCATTTCTGGTGGAATCATTGGGGGCTTTTACATAGAAATACTATCTAAAAATAAGGACGTTTTGATTTTGTCTCTCTCCTATTTGTATCCCATTTCTTTATCATGTCTTATTGCTGTGGCTATGAAATCAGGCAATGAATATGTATGCCAGGGGGCTCAGTAAATAAACCACTCAAAATGGCTGCTCTATTACGGGGGAGGGGGTGCGGGGTTGTTATTGTGAATAAGAGAGAAAGAACAGCCAGAGTCATCTGGAAGAGTCCAGAGTAGTCACATGGAGGCAGCACTTAGCTCACCATCTTACCCCAGAAGTTGGTATTGTAATATCGTTCAAATTGTTACATTAAATACTTTTATTATTAATTTTGTCACAATTTATCTTTATCATCATTTTTCTCTTCTGGACTTGCCAGTGTTTCAGTTTGTATTGTCTTTCATCAGCAACTCGTCAGTTTTACTTAGATCTACAATTCCTGCCTTACCTGTCATTTGTTTGTTTATTTTGTGTGTGCATGTACAAGCCAGATGTTGAGAGGATGCTTTCCTTTGTCACTCTCCACCTCATTTTTTTGAAATAAGATCTTTCTCTAACTCTAGAGCCCACCGAATCAGACAGACTAGCTGGCCAGGGAGCCTCGGGGACCCTCCTGCCTCTGCCTCCCCAGCCCTGGGATTACGGTGCCTGCAGCCATGCCCCCCTATTTTATAAATATGGGCTCCAGGGTCCTCATGCCTGAGAAGACAACACTCCACTAATTTCTGGATCTCCCCAGTTGTCTTCTAAAACTTAAAATTTCCCTTGTAGAATTTCATTTTGGAAGCGCTCGTGGTTTTGTGGGCTGAACTCTTACTTTCAATCCTGCTCATTTGTATTACCTAAGGATTTGATTTTCTTCTGAGTCCCACCTCTCCCTCCCACATTAACTGTGTTCAGAGAAGCAGCTCATCCACACTCACTGTTTGGTCCATGATGCATGTCCACACTCGCTGCTGGGTCCACCGTGTATCTCCACTTTTGAATCGGCGAGAGGGGGTGTCTTTAGATTTCCCAAAGGTAACTTTCATTTTATGGTTATGAGTTTATTAACTGTGGTTCAGGAGAGTGGTCCTTATAACGTCTTTTTCTTAGTATTTTATTACAGCTCATCAGCAGCAGACAATACAGAACACAACGTACCCAGCGCACATGAACCCAGCAGCCCGGTTGACGCATCTCAGCAGTTGCTGACCTGCTCAGCTCCCTAGGAGCCATTGTCCCCACAGTCTGGAGAGGACATGTGTGGGACATTGCTCTTTTGTTCATTTCTGAGTGTTTCATGGACTCACTATAGATGTTTAGAACGGTAATGACCACTTGCCTCCCTGCCTGTTTCAAGTGAAGTCATTCTGTCTGTCCGTATGCTTTGGCTTCACGGTGATCAGCCATCTTGAAGGTTCCAGCTCTCTCTCTTCTTTGCTCATCTACGTCTTCTTGTCATGGGTGGGAATGACTTTTGGTCACAGGGTGTCTCCGTAAATGCCTACTGCCACCTCTTTTGTTCATTTAATTTAGTTTCATTGCAAATTCAGAATTTGGGTCCTTTGTCAGTTACATGCTATTAGTGAAGGAAACTGTCATCTGCAGGGCCCAGAACAGAGTGTCTCAGGAGCTTGAGACTGTGAGGCCCTTTCTGCTCCCAGAATCCCTTCCTAGGGCATATCCTCCACCTCCACACCCATGCCTCCAAGGCGCTATAGAACAGACATGCTCTGAGAGCTGTGGCCTGGAGATGGCAGATTATTGCCAGCAGTTTAGTTTCCAGATACCACTGTGTGGCCCTAACTGTAACAGGCTGGACCAGGCCACAAGTCCAGGCCAGAGAGGGTACTCCCAGCCAAGAAAAGGAGCTTGGGGTCAAGTCCTAGGAAGCAGGGACAGGGGCTCTCCCAGGAATGTGCTCAGCACCCCTAGCAAGGATAGATGGCCCATGCAACATGTCATCAAGGTGTGCTTTGGATTTGTGACCAGGGTTTCTATGAGTGGCCATCAAACACCCCTGCCATGCACCAAAGCCCCCCAAACCCTCGGGAGAGCAGGTATCCAGCCACGCTGTTTTATGAAGACCATAGACCAGTGAGACTGTGTGGTAGGAGCCTCCCGGACCCAAGTCCTCTACAAAGAACAGCTCCTAGGACTCACCAACCAGGACAGGGAATTTTGGGGGAGTCAGGGTGGCCAAAGTCATGCCCAGGATAGGTGCCACTGTCAGACCCCCACTGTTGTGTCCCTGAACACAAGTTTATCCCTTGGACATACCTATGGACAGGGAATGCCGGCTTCTGAGACCATGGCAGGGGACGGGGCTCAGTGCCCTTGTGAGCCACCAGGGGTGGGAACTTGAGCATTCATGTGAGCCCAGAGACAATCTTGGTTAGGTTTGTCAAGCAGTTTATTGGAATATGACAGGTGCAGCTGAAGGGGGATTGGATGGGAGTCTGAGAATCCAGAAGAGCCAGGGTTGGCCTATGCACAGTAGAGCCCTGCCACAGACCCAAGGAAATGGCTGGGAGTCCATCTCCTAAGTGGCTTCTGCTTCTGTTTTGCTACACAGAGGGCTAGACTGTAGAGAGCCGTGCTCCTTACTGTGGCAGGGCCGGGAGGTTCCCTGACTAGGAGCTGGGGACTTCTCCCAAAGTGAGGGAGGGGCAAGCAAGGGACAGCCGAGGCCTTGCAAGACCCTGGAGGGGTTATGTAGACAGTTGCTGGTCACTAGCAGAGAAGCCAGGGGTCCGGTGAGAGGGAGCTCCAAAGCTCCGGGTTGACAACAGAGCCCATTCAGCAGCTGGACTTCTGACCTGAGGAGAGGACTCAGCAGGCCTGGCGGGAACAGGCAGGGCTACAGAGCAGGGACACACTGGAGCAGGGCTTGCAGCAGCTGGGCTGGCAGGAGGAGGCACAGCAGGAGGAGGTGGGCACACAGCAGGCAGGTCTGCACACAGGGCTACAGAGCAGGGACACACTGGAGCAGGGCTTGCAGCAGCTGGGCTGGCAGGAGGAGGCACAGCAGGAGGAGGTGGGCACACAGCAGGCAGGTCTGCACACAGGGCGGCAGAGCAGGGACACGCTGGAGCAGGGCTTGCAGCAGACAGGCTTGCAGCAGACAGGCACACAGCAGGAGGATTGACAGCAGGAGGGCTGGCAGCTAGACTGCTGGCAGCATGAGGAGGATCCAGAACAGATGGGTGTGCAGCAGACAGGCTTGCAGCAAAGAGTCACACAGCAGGACGGCTGGCAGGGGGAGCAGGTGCAGCAAGCTGGCTGGCAGCTAGACTGTTGGCAGCATGAGGGTGAGCAGCAGACAGATTGGCAGCAGGGGCTGGACACACAGCTCACTGGGGTGCAGAGGAGGGTCAGGCAGGGAGCTGGAGCACAGCAGCTGGGCTGGCAGCAGCTGGACACACAACAGCTGGGCACACAGCAGCTGGGCTGGCAGCAGCTGGGGGCACAGCAGGTAGGCTCACAGCAGCTCTCTGGGCAGTCGTCCACCTGCCAGGAGGAGTTGGTGCAGGCGTCAGAGCAGACAGACATGGTGGAGGCGGCCATGGTGGGGTTGGCTGGAGGAGGGTGAGGAGTGAGTGAGTGAGTGTTGAGTGTGAGTGTGTGTGAGGTGCTGGGCCGTCAGCTTTTATCCCCCTGTGCTGCTGCTGTCTGGCTTGGCCTCCCTTCCTTGTTGGTGTGGCTCGTGGTCATTATCAGGGTGTTTGTTTGTCTGGGATGTTGTTGTCAGGCCTGTCTGTCTCCTGCCAGTGGGTGGTGCTGGGGACAGTGGTGGGACAGTTAGGTGAGGCTCTGTGAGCAGTGAGGTTGGGGTGTCACTGGTGGGACTCTCCCAGCCATCCTATGGCAGCAGGGATGTCATCCAGCCATGGCCAGATGCCAGGACCCTCGTCCCCTCTCAAGAAGTAGTGGCGGGAGAACAATGTCCTCAGGACAGTACTCGTCCCATAGCCCAGCTCTGGTGAGGACGGTTGTCACTCATGACTGTGCCAAGACCAGAGGTGTGCAGTGACATGTGTAGAGCCATTGGGTTGAGGGTGCAGTGACTGGCCTGTAACTCCTACCCCTAGAGTGTCTCCTCATCTCCTGCACCTCTCTGTGTCCACTCTGCCCTGTGTCCATCCTGCCCTGTGCCTGTGTCCACCCTGCCCTGTGCCTGTGTCCACCCTGCCCTGTGTCTGTGTCCACCCTGCCCTGTGTCTGTGTCCACCCTGCCCTGTTTCTGTGTCCACCCTGCCCTGTGTCTGTGTCCACCCTGCCCTGTGTCTGTGTCCACCCTGCCCTGTGTCTGTGTCCACCCTGCCCTGTGTCCACCCTGCCCTGTGTCTGTGTCCACCCTGTCATGTGTCTGTGTCCACCCTGTCCTGTGCCTGTGTCCACCCTGTCTTTGTACTTAGGGCTGCAGAATGATAAGCTTGGCCCCTACATACTCAAGAAAGCTAGCAGTTCCTGGCTGGGCTCTCAGTTTCTAACCTCAAGGCGGTTCATGATCTGTAAAAACCATAGGAACACCGCATGGGCCAGGAACCTCTGCAGCTCTGTCTCACTGCTCAATGCTCTCCAGCCATCCCTTGTCCACTCCATCCTCCTCCAAAGCTGCTAACATTCCCTGCCAGCCCTTCTTCCCACTAGTCGCCTAGATTTGCCACTCAAGTACTGGGATGTGTGTCTACAGCCACTGCTTTAAAGTTAGGTCACATATGTACACAGAGCCCAGTGTAGAAGATGCATCTGGAAGTTAAACTGTGTGACATCCAAAGCTGGTGCTGGCCAGTGTCCTCTGGAAGCAGTTGCTCCCATGCACTCCATTTCCATCTCTCTGTCTCACTACACATATGCACACACATGCACACATGCACATATTCAGAGCCCATTCTCCTCACCCTAGTGGTTGGGTTCTGTGAGGCACTAGCACTGATTCGGCAGATGCTAACCAGTTGCTGCTGGGGTTCACACAGGGTCAGTTTTCCATGAGCCTCTGGTCATCACATGTGCCACATGGGAGCTTGTCTGGTCTCTGGTCATCCCATGAGCTACACGGGAGCTTGTCTGATGTGCTTCTGTTCAAAGGCTCCTTGAGCCATCTACATGGCAGACTCATCTCTAATGGCCTCACAGTTGCATCAGAGCTTGTGGACTCTCTGTGAAGTGTCCTGTAGTACTAATGTCACAGGACATGGTGGTTCAGCACCATTCACGGGCATTCCCTAGCAAGAGGATAGCACAAACCCAGAAAACTTGTCACCAAGGAGACAATGAGGCTTGTTTTCAGGATGAGTCAAAACCAGAAGGCAGAGCCCTATTATTATCACATCCTACCCAGCTGGGAGCATGCACCTTAAGATTCCCTGCTCTGTATCTATTCATGGATAGCCACAGAAAGATCACAAGTAGATTTGGAGATGCAGATAAATGTCAGAAAGTAAAAATTAAAAAGAATCCACAAATGGTGAGGATTGATTCTTTGCCTATCCATCCAACTACTCATCCACACACCTACCTACTCATCTATTCATACATCTGTCCATCCATCCATCCATCCATCCATCCATCCATCCATTCTTTCATCTATCCACTCATCTATCCATCCACCAACCCATCCACCTATCTATCATCATGCATTCATCTATCCACTAACACACTCATCCATCCACTAACACACTCATCTATCCACTAACACATTTGTTCACCCACCCACCTACTTACCCACACATTTATCTACCCATGTATCAGTGTACCCATCCACCTACGTATCCATCATCTATGTACTTATCCCCTCATCATCTACCAACCACTCACCCACCCACCATCAATCCATTCATCTATCATCCAGACATCATTTCATTCACTCATCCACTACCCATCCATCTAATCCACTTACCCATCCACTATCCTATCTATCCATCTTTTACTCATTCATTTACTGACTCATGCACCCATATATTTACCTACCTACCTACCCACCTACCCATCCACCCACCTATCCATGTATTCACCAACCCACTTACACATCCATTTACTCATCCAGCCAATCCACCCACAAAACTACTCATCTATCTTCTCATGTATCCATCCATCTTACCCACTTATCCATCCACCTACCCCCTCATCCATCCATTCATCTATCCATCAACTCACCCATACACTAGCCCATCTGTCTACTTGGTCATTCATCTACCCACTCACCCATCCATTCACTCATCCATCCATTTGTCTACTTATCCATCTGCTTGTCCATCCGTCATTCATCATCTATATATCCATCCTCTGTGTATACATGTACATAATATGTATGTGTACACATAAATATGTCTCCATGTTTATAGAGTTTAACAACATAGGCTGTATCATACCTAACCCACCACATTGTTTTTATCTTAATTCAAGAAGTTCCTTTTCTGTGACTTTGTAAAGATTTGTCTCATTTACAGCTGACAGAGTTCTAGATTGGTCCATAGGTGCATCCCCTGTTTGGTGTGATTCAAAAATAACACACATTTGCCTCACAGCATGTATGTTAGGAATCTGTTACAGCAGAACCTGGCTCTGTGGGGCTGTATCAAAGCACCCCCTAATGATTCCATTGGGCAGATCCCCTTCCCACTCATGTGGCCACTGAGACATTTAAGACTGAGTGCCTCAGTTTCTTTTTGGCTGTGGAGCCTCATCTTTAGGCATCCTATCTATGGATAGGTTGTGAGGTGTGGTTTCTTCTAAGCATGAGAAGCACTCCCAAGACATCAGCATCCTCAGCTGCTGCATGCTGGCCCTTGCTATGGGGCGTGGCCCACCACAGTACAAGCTTGGGAGCACCCTGCACACGAACACAGGTGTAGGGACATTCAGCCCCCCAACCCCACCACAATCTGTCACTGTTACTTGGACAACAGCTTTGCACACACTACATACTGACCCTTGGAGACTTTCTGCGCTGAGAATTGATTCTACAAACATGACCCACAGAGTTCCTGTGACCAGGACCCTCTTGCTGGGCTCCCTAAGCTCAACCCCTCAGTTAGCTGAGTCTTCAAGGGAACCCATGGCTATCTCTGGTGTTGTCCTAGGGAGTAGAGATGTAGGGGTTTTCCCACACAGCCTCTGAAGGACCTGCTTACAAATATGCATTCTGTCCGTCTCAGAGATGGGGAAGAGCAGCAGATTTGCACAGACTCAGGATGTTTACAAGATGAGTGACAGTTCACAACTAAACAAGGAACTGTTAATGAGACTGCTGGGTCACCAAACAAGGAAGGCTAGAGCCACCAAGGGAATAAAAGCTGAGGGCTCAGCACTTCACATACACACTCAACACTCACTCTCTCACAAACTCACCCTCCTCCAGCCAACCCCACCATGGCCGCCTCCACCATGTCTGTCTGCTCTGACGCCTGCACCAACTCCTCCTGGCAGGTGGACGACTGCCCAGAGAGCTGCTGTGAGCCTACCTGCTGTGCCCCCAGCTGCTGCCAGCCCAGCTGCTGCCAGTCCAGCTGCTGTGCCCCCAGTTGCTGCCAGCCCAGCTGCTGTGCCCCAGCCCCCTGCACTACTCTTATCTGCACCCCAGTGAGCTGTGTGTCCAGCCCCTGCTGCCAATCTGTCTGCTGCACACCCTCATGCTGCCAGCAGTCTAGCTGCCAGCCCTCATGCTGTCAATCTTCCTGCTGTGTGCCTGTCTGCTGCACACCCTCATGCTGCCAGCAGTCTAGCTGCCAGCCAGCTTGCTGCACCTGCTCCCCCTGCCAGCCGTCCTGCTGTGTGACTCTTTGCTGCAAGCCTGTCTGCTGTGGGGCTTCCTCCTCATGCTGCCAGCCATCCTGCTGTCAATCTTCCTGCTGCAAGCCTGTCTGCTGCAAGCCTGTCTGCTGCACACCCATCTGCTCTGGATCTTCCTCATGCTGCCAGCCCTCATGCTGTGTGCCTGTCTGCTGCAAGCCTGTCTGCTGCAAGCCTGTCTGCTGCAAGCCTGTCTGCTGCAAGCCCTGCTCCAGCGTGTCCCTGCTCTGCCGCCCTGTGTGCAGACCTGCCTGCTGTGTGCCCACCTCCTCCTGCTGTGCCTCCTCCTGCCAGCCCAGCTGCTGCAAGCCTTGCTCCAGTGTGTCCCTGCTCTGTAGGCCTGCCTGCTCCCGCCAGGCCTGCTGTGGCCTCTCCTCGGGCCAGAAGTCCAGCTGCTGCTGACCTGTCCCCCAGTGAGAGCATTTCCTATATTTACACTGAATGCCAAGGAACCAGAGCTCACAGAAGAATGTCCATACTCCGTGCTCTATGCAGCAGGGCAGACCATGGCAGTACCCTCCTCTCTCTGACCTTTCTGGGTCCAGCAATCTCACCTCATTGTGATTGTCCCTTCTTTGAATACACTTGAGCAATAAAAACCCTGACTGAACCTGTGTAGACTCCTATGGTCCTTATCGACATCTCATGGCTTCTCCTTTGCATCTGGCAATCTGCTGTGCTTTGGAACCTATTTGTGCTAGTTCAGGGAACAGTTCCCTCTGTCACCTTGCGTTGTAACTGCACCTCCTCTGCACAGTGCCAATCAAACCTGAACAGGTGCTTCCATGCCCTGTGCTTCCCAGAGCAGCCCAGGTGCCTCCTTCCTGAGTGTTTGCCAAGTGCTACCTCAGCTCGCCTGCGGTCTGCTGCTGTCCCCTGTTCAGTGGTGCTAGCAACTGGAATCAGGTCTGGGCCATGGGCCTTGTGAGTAGACGTGTCCCTGCCTCTAGACTTCACTTGGTTCTAAATGCAGAGATCTTCAATGTGTGGGAGGACATGGGCTGTGATTGGAGAGTAAGCACACTGTGATAGAGCACACAGGTCAGGCATACCGTGATGGAGCACACTGTGATGGAGCACACTGTGGTGGAGCACACTGTGGTGGAGCACACTGTGGTGGAGCACACTATGGTAGAGCACACTGTGATGGAACACACTGTGATGGAGCACACAGGTCAGGCACGCTGTGATAGAGCACACTGTGATGGAACACACTGTGATGGAGCACACTGTGGTGGAGCACACTGTTGTGGAGCACACTGTGGTGGAGCACACAGGCCAGGCACACTGAGAAGTCTGCCATATCTTCAGTTATCTAGAATCTTGTTTTGGATGAGGATGTGTTGGCAGGCCGGGATGGTCCTGACTCTATGCCAGTGACCATCCAGTGAACTCAGCTTGTAGAGGGTGAGAGTGGGAAGCGAAGCCCCATGTTGAAGTTCTAGTTCTGGGATATGCAGTTCTGGGATATGGCAGGTGTCCATGTGCCTGGCACCAGCCACAAGCTCAGTGCATGGCTCACAGCACCTGGGACCAGATTGAAAATAGCTCCTGAGCCTGTTCTATGGGAAATACCCCTGCCTTCCCTGTGGCTGAGGAGAGAACACCATCCAGGTCCAGGTGATAATACATTTGTTGAAGGCCACATAAGCAGGAAGAAATTGCTGTAGATATGGGGGACACTGTCTCACCCTGACATGTCACATCCTCATGCAGCCACTGGTGCGCTGCCTGAGGCCTGAGAGCATGGAGACTGGTTCACGCCGAGGGACGCTTCAGTGCTTCATTCAGTGAGGCTACTGTCTAGACTCCCAATCAGTCAGCAGCAGCACAAGGGACAGAGGCTGGTGTGGCTGTGGGTGCCCCGAGGCCTGTGGTCTGCCTGCACTCTGGGAGGCAGCGGAGTCTGTAACATGGACAGAGATCTGCAGCCACCCAAGGTCTTTGAGAGCATGTGGCAGGACGGCAGGGGCCTCATCTCTGTCCTTCCAAACATAGGTTAGTGGCCTCCCCCACCTCATGCTCTTGTCATCACAAGCCTGATCACAGGCTAGCCCACTATGGACTGACACCTCTAAAACTGTGAACCCAAAGAAACCAGTGAGCTCAAGTGTTGTTTGCAGTGACAGAAAGCTGCCTCGTGCCCCGAGGCCTTCTCTGGCCCCCCTTTCACCCTGCTATGTCCTGAAGTCATGTCTCACCCCACATGTGACTGTGATGGTTACTGGACATAGGCTGAGGGCAGAGGCACTGGCCCAGGGACTCCGTGTTGCTGTTGCTGTGACCCCCAGATGAGGGATGCCACACTGCCCTGCCCCTGCTGAGTTTCACCCAGGGCCAACTCTGACTTGGGGTTAATTATCAGGTTGAAGGGGTACCTTACTTGGTTCTCACTCCCCATCTTATTTTATTGCTATGATAAATCTTCACTCCATACAATTAACTACCAATGAGACAGACAATAGGCTCACTCTATTTTCTCAGTGAGAGTCACTTGGTGCATAGAGCTCAGCAGCAGGGATGGAGACTGGATCAGGGCACCCCACACGTCTGTGTGGACCGAGGTGTAGGAGACAGAGAAGGTGCTGCTTCCCTAGGGACCCAGAGCCCTGGGGTGGGGGTGGGCTGAGGCTCCTTGTGTCTTTCCCAGATCTGCTTTCAGGTTTCCTTCTGGGGAGATGCTGGCTGCATAGACAAGGCCTGGGCAGTAGTGTGGGTCAGGCCAGGTATGGTGGGTCAGAGACAGATCCTGAGGAGTCACAGAGGAAAGCACACTTGGGACTCAAAGATATCCTGTCCTCAAACACGAGGAATGGGCTCACTGTATCCTATGGCTTTGCGTGACTTCTCATCCTAGAAACTGTAAAGATGGGAAGCCACTGCACACACACACTGTGCAGCCTGGCGGGAGGACCATGATCCCATAGGAAGGGAGCCCAGCCCACATCATCTGTGTACAGCAGTGACTCCAGACCACACAGGACTGACTCCCGGTGCAGGAGGCTTTCTCAAGCCAGAAAGGCGAATAGCGGAACTCAGGGAGCTCTAGCTGGATGGACTTGGTAGGTGAGGTGCAGGAGAGCAAGGAATTGGTGCACTGTGGGGTGCTCTATGTCCTCTATGTCCTGAGGCTGGGCAGTCGTGCATGGGCACTGTGAATGAGAGCAGTTACCCAGACTCACCACAGGCTGGAGATGGCCAGAGCAGGGGACCTACCCCAGGGCTAAAAGCATTAGGTCTACATGGAGAAGCAGCTCGTCCCGGTCATGGTGTTGACCTTGTCCCCAGGCACAAACTCTGTGGTCAACCCCATCAGAGTGTCACCAATAGGGACCATGAGAAGAGAGAGCTGGCTCATAGGAGTGTCCCTCCAGAAAGGAGACATCACCCTTCAGTGGGGTGAGGGAAACCCACAGAACAGAACGGCATGCTCAGGCCACAGTGGGAAATAATCTACAGAGCAGGCCAGCACAGTCCAGGATGGAAGCAATGGACAGAAAGAAATCCAGAATGGCAGAGCCAGTGAAATTAAAATCATGGCATTAATGATGTGCGAGGACCAGACCAAAATCAGGAGTGTACTCAGGGGAGGCCGAGAACAAAACAGATACCGAGAATTGAAAAACTGAGAAGCAGCAAGAAAACCCAAAATGATTGAAGATGAGACAACATGGAAGATAAGAACCTGCAGATGAAGTTCTCCAAAGAAGGACCTCGAACAACATCTAAAGAGGTACATGGAGCCAGAGTCGAGGGCAAAGCAGAGCCGGAGATGCGGGCATAGCATTGAGCAGCCTGACGCACGTAAAACCATAGTATGAGAGGAAAGTCTGGGCCAGGAAGCTGAGTAAAGAGAAAGCACCCAACAGCCACCTGTCAACTGACATCTAAGCAATGTTCCGTCCTACAGTGGAAAGCTGAGTTTAAGCATACCTGAACACACACAAAATAAGCCATCTCCTCAGCCCCGTGAGCCACAGCCCATCTCACGGACTAAAATCCAGACTGTATCCAGACCTCAGGAGAGCAAGGAGTCACCCATGGGAGAGCTGCAAGCATGTGGAAATTAAAGAGAATGTGTAAAAGTAGCCCAAGGGCCAAAGATAAAATCACCATGGGAATCAGAATGTATCCTGAGAAAAACAAAAAAGAAATCACACGTTTCACTCCGAGATCAAGCTAGCACAGCATGTACGGAGTGGCGCTCTGTGATTGTTCTTGGTAAGCAAGGGAGGCCCGGAGTCTGTGCTTTGACTCAAAGCTGGAGATGGGGTACACAGAAGCCCCAAATAACCAGCTAAGTGAAGGCCATGAGCAGTGGGAACAGGCAGCTTGACGAGGAAACAGCCGAGGCCAGGGTCTTGCATTTCGGGATGACAAAATGGACACTTTTAGCTAGCTTTACTGGTCAAGAAAAAGGAAGAAGTACATGACCCATATTAGAAAAGGAAAGGGTCGTCACCCCAGAGTCTGTGGACACCAAAGGGACAATGCAGAAGGCAATGGCCTCACGTGGACACATCCAGCAGTGCAAAGGGAACAACCACGTCATTGGAAAGACAGAGACTGTAAAACTAACATGAGAAAAACAAAAGATCAGAGCATCCCTGTAGCAGGCAAAGAGATTAAAGTCTTAAGTAAAAACCCATTACCAAGAAAACACGGATTCCAAGAGGCCTCACAATCAGATTCTCATTCTTTATGGGAGAAATGATACCAATCTCACTGTGCATGAGAACACAGAGGATGAGACCCATGGGCGTGCATGTGCACGTGCATGCGCGCATATGCACACACACACACCACACACACACACCACTTTATGAGATGAACTATATTTCTAGATAATTGCAATCAAGTGTAGGAGATAGTGGGGTGTGTGATGCCTGCCTTTAACCTCCCCATCAGGACACAGAGGTCAGAGGATCTGTATGACTTCAAGGCCATCCTGGTCTACATAGCCACTTCCAAGCTAGCCAGGGATGTATAGTAAGACCCTGTCTCAAAATAATAAAACAAACAAAAAAGCAATGGGAGTTGGAGATAAATAAGCAAACCATCAACTAAAACATTCAAAAAAAGTAAGTAACAGATTAACTAAAAATATATGTAAGATCTAAAGATGGTGAAATATTTCTGAAAGAGATTAAAGAAATCCCGGATGATTGACTGGAGAGGTATACCATGTTCATGGACCCAAAGACATAATGTTAAACGTCTGATCCTCCCTAAGTGATCTGTGGCTTTAATGAAATCTCAGTCAAAATCTGGCCAGCCTTTACTGTCAAATTTGATGGGCTGGTTCCAAAATTTCTGGGATGCATAGATGACCCAGAGTGGCCAACCAAACCTGAAAAAGGCAAAGAGAATCAGAGAACTCCCATTATTTGAATCAAGACTACTTGAACTGTGTGCTGTGTGAGGTGTAACAGTAACCACAGAGAAAGGGGACTGACTGGAGTCCAGAAGAATCCCACCCATGTGTGCTCAGTAGGGTGTTGGTTGAGGAGGCCCAGTGAACACAGGGAAGTTATCTGCAAGGAACTGGAACAACTCAGGACATCAAAAATTGACTCAAAATGTTACAGAATGAAACATGGGGTGCTAGCCATGCTCCTCACTGTGAGGAAACACCTGGGGGAAGCAACCTGAGGGAAGCCAGGCTTATCCTGGCTCATTGCTCAAGGGTGAAGAAGTCATGGCCGGTGGGAGTGCAGCTCTGCTCCTTATGTAGGCCAATCAGGAAGCAGGGAGCTTGGGCTGGGAGCATGAGGGACTAGAATCTTTAAAGAGCTGTACTTCTGGCCCTCCCCTGCCAAGCCTCAAGCCCAGACACTCCGGTACCCCCCCTAAACAGCACTACCAGCGAGGGAAGAGTGTTCAAACACCCAAGTCCTGGGGGACATTTCACACCCAACCCTCAGCAGGAGCCTAGTAATAAATCTGTGTGGTTCTGAGTTAAACAACCGCCTTCAGGGAGGGTCACTGAAGATAAAGGGTAAAGTGGGCTTCGCTAGGCTCAACACTGAAGAAAATGAAAAGCTGAGACACCCATGGGGAGAAGGTTTTCAGTATTTATGTTAATAATATGTTTGACATCCAGAAGTCATGAAGAGCATGTACTTTAATAATCCAAATACAGACAATCTGATCTAAGAAAAATAGGCAGGAGGATTCGAACTGACACCTCACCACAGCCGCACAAGATACCCCACACTGTCAGTCACCAGGGTAATGCCAGTGGTGTGGTACCTGCAGGGGCCCACTCCAGAAAGCCAACAGAGGCATGCGCTGACATTGCGTAGAGGTGACACTAATCCCTCATGAGTGTCGTGGCTTTGATGTGCCATATCCCCACAGGCTCCAACATTTGGGAGATGGAAACTGTCCGGAGGAAGTAGCTCCTTAGTGGGCAGCACTTGGGGGATGATAACCTGACCCCACTTCTTGTCACCTCTCTGCTTCCACCAAGATGTGAGCGGGCAGCCTCATGTGCCTGCTGCCACAGCTGAACATAGCTCTGCCCTTCCCTGCCAGGGTGGACCGCATCCTCAAACCCTGAACCAAGATAAACCCTGCCTCCATCAAGCTGATTCTTCTCAGATAATTGGTCACAGCATGGAGGAAAGCGGCTAACACAGTGGGTTAGAGGGTGGAGACAGACAGCGGTGAAGCTGTGAGGAAGCCCTGGGCAGCTGCCTGACAGGAGAGCGAGCGCATCAGGCCTGGTAGCCACACTCTTCCTCAGTCTTCACAGAGAGAACCCGAAACATTTACTCAATGGAAACTGAGCACAGATGTCCACACAGTGTGACATGCTGTCTGGGCATGTATCCTCAGTAATCCAAAGCAGGGATGTGGGGGGTACCCGATGTGGGAGGTGGAGGGGTGCTGGGTGAAGGAGCTGGTGGAAACAGTTCCTCTGAGCTGGGGGGAGAGCAAGGCTCAATTGGAAGTGGCTGGGAAGGAGAAGAGGCTAGGAAAATGGCTGAGACTCTGATGAACAGCATGCCCTGGGGGGCTCTGGGTACAGATGGATGCAGGATGGAGGGACAAGAAGGACTCAGAGAGGGAAGTCAGGGCCCAGTCAGTGGTGTGCAAGGTGGGATGGGGACATGGGCATTGGTATCCTTGCTTCTTTGGGGATAATGGTCAGCTGATTATGATATCTCTGGCCTCTGCCATAGCCCCTCACTGTGGCTCAGCTGGAAGTTTCCAGGTCTTGACATGTTGCTCACACATCTGCGCACCCATTGTAGCCCATGTCTTCTCCACATCATAGAGAGCTTATAATCCATGGCCCTTTGTGAGTGAGACCCAATGTAGCCTATAGAGAGAAGACTATGTTCTTGTGTCCCTATGTCTCAATGTCCCAGTAGAGGGTACTGGGCAGTGCCTGGTCCTGTGTATCCCCCTTCTTCCCCACAATGATTTTGTTTCCAGATGAAATCTCTTGTGTCCCTCTCTATGTATCCTATGGAGAATTGTCTGGTAGGCAGAACTCACAAGGCAGCCCAGGCCAGGGGCCACAGTGCCTGGAGTCATGAGTGTGGCTTTGCTTGTGTGATTCTAGAGAAATAAAGAGGAGCAGTTGATGGGGATGGCCTGTAGTGGACTGCTGAATCCCTGTGGGTAACTAGCTACCCATAGGAGTCAGAGAAGATTGAATATTGGGAGAGGGGCCCCAAGTCTCACTGTGACCCCTCCACCAGGGGAGGTGGCTACTGTCCCTTCTAGAAACATTCCTGGCTGAAGAGACGAACATTTACTTGAACCAGAGCATGAGAGGAAATCCAGGTGGTTAAAAGTTTATTGAAGCCACAGGCTCTGACAAGCTGATGTCAGGGTCAGATAACCAGGGCAGAGGGACAGGGGGAAGGACAGTGACCCAGAGGATCAGCAGGCCTCCTGGGAAGTAGGAGGGGGAGAGGTCAAGTCACAAAGGACAGGTTGGGGATCCATCCTGGGGGACTGTCTATTCCAGATCAGAATCAGACTGATAGAGCTGAGAGGGGCCACAGGGAGGGACCTGAGCCAGCTGGCACCAGGAACAGGCCCATCAGCAGCTGGACTTCTGGCCCGAGGAGAGGCCACAGCAGGCCTGGCGGGAACAGGCAGGGCAGCAGAGCAGGGACACACTGGAGCAGGGCTTGCAGCAGCTGGGCTGGCAGGAGGAGGCACAGCAGGAGGAGGTGGGCACACAGCAGGCAGGTCTGCACACAGGGCTGCAGAGCAGGGACACACTGGAGCAGGGCTTGCAGCAGACAGGCTTGCAGCAGACAGGCTTGCAGCAGACAGGCTTGCAGCAGACAGGCACACAGCAGGAGGATTGACAGCATGAGGGCTGGCAGCTAGACTGCTGGCAGCATGAGGATCCAGAACAGATGGGTGTGCAGCAGACAGGCTTGCAACAAAGGGTCACACAACAGGGAGAGCAGGTGCAGCAAGCTGGCTGGCAGCTAGACTGCTGGCAGCATGAGGGTGTGCAGCAGACAGATTGGCAGCAGGGGCTGGACACACAGCTCACTGGGGTGCAGATGAGGGTCAGGCAGGAGGCTGGGGTGCAGCAGCTGGGCTGACAGCAGCTTGGGACACAGCAGCTGGGCTGGCAGCAGCTGGACTGGCAGCAACTGGGCACACAGCAGCTGGGCTGGCAGCAGCTGGGCTGGCAGCAGCTGGACTGGCAGCAGCTGGGGGCACAGCAGGTAGGCTCACAGCAGCTCTCTGGGCAGTCATCCACCTGCCAGGAGGAGTTGGTGCAGGCGTCAGAGCAGACAGACATGGTGGAGGCGGCCATGGCGGGGTTGTTGCGGGGGGAGGGTGAGTGAGTGTTGAGTGAATGTGTGAGTGTGTGTGTCAGGAGTAGGATACATTGGCCTTATATACTCCTCCCTGGCTGCTACTACTGGCGCAGCCCATGACCACTGCTTCCTGGTTGCTATTGCCTTGTTCCTGTTTTTATTTCTCACTTTGCTGCTCACGTTGGCTAGTGCCTCGCCTTTTGTTTAGTCTCATAACAAGTTGTGTTTCATGTGGATCACATGGGCTTTCTTCCTGGGTTGTTTGCAGGTAAGGCAGGACTGGTCTGAAGTACTGATGGAGGGACATGGATCACTCCTGGCCCTGGGCCTCACGGGCTGGAGCAGGACTCTGCACTTCTGTGGTGGTTAGTGATGGTCAGTGGAGTTTCTGGATGGAGAAACTCTGATGTTTCTTCAGGGACGTGTCAAATTCCGCAAGCTGTGCAGCCAAGTACCCCAACTATATGGCTACCTGAGATGTTACCATGGAGACTGAAGTCCATCTCCGGTGTCAGTGCTGGTTGACCTGAGCCAAGAGAACTGCCAGGTCACCCAGCTCCTAAGGCTGCCAGCATTGTTGGCTCCCTAGCTTATTCCCAGACATCTGTTTTCTCCCTGTGGGTTGAGTCCAAATTATCCCTTTTTATATCCGTAAGTTGGATTGTAGCCCACCTAGTGACTCGGTCATCTACAACGACACTGCTTTCCAATACAGTCACACGTGCAGGTCCAAGACCTCATACCCAGCATCTCTTGAAGGGCATGTTTCAGGCCATCTGGAACTCCTTCTTGGGAGCAAACCAGCATACGCCCAAGCTCATCACCTAATCCAGATGTTTCCACTGGCCCATTGCTTTCCCCCAGGACTGGCTTTACTGGGAACCAGCAGTTGGCATCAGTGTCACACTGCTTGGGAATGGCCTCATGGCCTTCAGCCCTTCCTTCCTGTGATCTTGACTCTGGAGAAGATGGCTTGCTTGTCTTGTAAAACACCACTCATGGGCCACTCGCATTTCTCCCAGTCAAATGGGGGCTCGTCCGGGGCCACAGCTCAGTGCACAGTGTGGCCCATGGGAGCCATGCAGATAAGCCTCTGCTGGTCAAGCCACTGTTTCCCCTCTGTGGCTAACATTTGCCAGGAGTTTCTTGGAAACTTCCAACAGCCAGTTTTATGTAACCATCCATCCATCATTTCTACTCCCCTAGAGCTCTATCCCCTGTCTGGTTACCACAATTCTGTGGGCTCTGCCTTCAGCCTATCTGCCCAATCACTGTACATTTTGCTGAGCTATGTCTGAGACTAGACCCACCTCTCTTCTCTTTCTTCATTGGTTCCTGATTTATTTTACCTCAGTTGGCCACTGGCTTGCTCTGGGCTCTTCTTGCCTTCTCCCCTGCTGACCACCCTCTGTCTGGTCCAGGCTCATCTCATGCTCTGTTTTACTCCCAGCTCAGCTGCTCTCCTGCAGGAGGTGTTTAGAAACCAAGGCCCCAGGTTGGGGATTTATCTCAGTGGTAGAGCACTTGCCTAGCAAGCGCAAGGCCCTGGGTTCAGTCCTCAGTTCCGGGGGGAGGGAAGAAAAAGAAACCAAGGCCCCATGTTCCGTGTGCTCTGCTGTGGGTGTGATGATTCCTGGGCCTCCCGGGAAGTGTCCTGGGAGGTTCTGTGTGACTGCAGAGGGCATTGGCACCTAGTGTTTCCTTTGCGAGTTGGCTGTCCTGCCGAGGCTGTGATGACATTTCTGAGGTCATTAACTTAGAAAAAGGAAAGGTCTATTTTGGCTCCCGTTTTTACAAAATTCAGTGCATGACGGGCCAGCCCTGGCACATTGTGCCTGTGGTGAGACACACATCATGGTGGCAACATGTGGAGAAGCTGCTCATCTCATGGCAACCAGGAAGCAAGGAAAAATGGTCTTGAGTCTCAGGACCTCTTCAAGAGCATGCTCCCAGGGAGCTAGCTTCCTCCCATTAGCCCCTACCTCCTATAGTACCCTCATCTGGGGACCAGGCCTTCAACCCAGGCCTTAGGGACAAGGAGCAAACCGTGGTATCCTCATTGCAGTGCTAGGTCATCTAGACTGGCCTTGTCTGGCCTAAAAGTTCTTGTCTGTGGCTAAGAGATTTCACTGGGAAAAGAGGTTGGATTCTGTGAACTTCTTTTTTTTTTTTTTTTTTTGAGACAGGGTTTCTCTGTGTAGTTTTGGTGCCTGTCCTGCATCTTGCTCTGTAGACCAGGCTGACCTTGAACTCACAGAGATCCGCCTGGCTCTGCCTCCCCAATGCTGGGATTAAAGGCATGCACAACCACCACCATCCAGCAGCATGTGAACTCCTTTTATGCATATGTAGAGGGGATCTCAGGGTCTCCTTTGTTACTTTTAAAAGATTTTTATTTATTTATTTATTAAAAGATTTATTTTTATTTTTATTTTATACTGACAGACTCAGGAGGTCATGAAGACCATGGAAAAGGTCCTAAATCATTATCATGTTGATTGCTTCTGAGGGTTGGCCAATCTCGGGCTCCTGCATAGGCCTTTGGATGTGGTGCATTTTCCCTTCTCTCTGTTGCTAGTGTGACACGCTAACACTCTCCTGAGGATCTTCATTCTCTGCCAGGAATCCAGGCCCACAGCTTTCTTTTTCTCCTCCCCACACACCTCCTTTATTGGTTCTTCTGGACACAGCCAACCTATCTGGCTCACCTCATGACCTCTTCCTGGGACCCAGTTGTGTAGTCCCAAAGGCTCTCTTTCAGCACCAAAGTTCTCCATGACCAGTGAAGGCCAGGCCAGATGGTTGATTCTATCGCTAGTGATACTGAACTAGGAAGCAGAGCCTCTCCCAGGAGCTACCTCTCATCCCTAAAGCTGAAGGGAGATGGAGGAGGCCCTCCCACCAACAGTGATCTGGGAATTCTGGCCTGATGCTCCCCATCCTTAGGGACAGAACTCTGTCTCAGCACAGTGTCGGCTGTTGACTGAACTTGGCTACCATGGGGAGCATGCCCTTCAGTGGTCACTCTCACTCATGTATGCAAAGCTCAGCAGAAGCTGAGGCAACAGGGAGGCAGAACCAGTGTTGATGCTAGACGCCTCCATTTCCTCACCGGAAAAACAGGGATAGCCACGACCCACTGCTCCCAGGGCTAAGGAGGCACATATTGTCAACCTGAGTAACACGCGAACCGTGCATGTCTCCAAAGAGCAGCAACAGAAGGGGACACACACCATGCTAAACTGTGGGCGAGCTCAAGAAGGCTGAGGCAAGGGGACATTTTCAAAGGCACAGTGAGGGTTATGTGGGGTGTTTTAAAACACGCCCCGGCCATGAGCATGTTAGCAAGCACAATGTCCATTACTGGCTGCAGGGCAGTGGCTTGGGAGATGTCCTCAGAGATGTTTTTTGTATGAGGTAATGGGCTCCTCTGGGTCAACCTACAGCCACAGCACTGCCCATTGTGACTGCTTCTTGTGATTTGTCAGCCACGCAGGAGGCCTGCTCCAGTATGCTATCCCAGATTCACTGCTTTTTTTTTACTGGGTTTGGCATTCACACCTTGACACCATGGCTGTAGTGTGACTCTGACAGCTTTCGTGATGTAAAATCTGGAAATACGCAGACGTTGTCAATGAGCCATCATGGCTGTGGTGTTGCACAACCATTACCTAACCCCTACCCCCGTCATGTCTTTGCCACAGACCTCCGTCCCCTGGACATCCTGGCAGAGGTGGTCCCTTTGAATGGTGCTACAAGTGGGATCCGGATGGTACAGGCCGAGGGTGTGCGGGGCCTCCAGTTCTCAGCCACCGAGCCTCGTACCCTGAGCTTCCCTGCCTCTAGAATCTTCTCCAGCTGTGACCTCTTCCCTGAAGAATTCTCCATTGTTGTCACCTTGAGAGTTCCCAACCTTCCACCCAAGGTCAGTGGCAGTTTTTCTTCTTGTAAGGGTGGTTTTCCTTCTTGATTTTCTTTACTGACGTTCCCAGTATCAGTACCCACAGAGCGCTGTGCTTATCCAGGCCACAGTAAGCTGCTTGGCAAAGTTTACAGGAACCTGGGGTCTGGAGGGCCTGCCTTGCCCACATCACAGCCCCATCCCTGGTGGTGTGCAGGGCTCTGTCTGTGCAACCTTAGGCCTGATGGTTGTTGGTACTATCACAGGTTTGCACTGCCCAGTGGGGGGTTGTTGATACATGCATGGGTTTGCACAGCCGATGGTTGGTGAGTAGTCAAGGAACTGTGTGGCCCAGTGGTGAATGGTGTAGCCATGGGTTTGTGTGACTCAACGGTTGCTGGAACAATCATAAGCTTGTACAACCTGATGGTTGTGGGTTTTAGTCACAGTTTTGCACAGCCTGATGGTTGTTGGTATAGTCATGGTTTGTGTGGCCTGACGGTTGTTGGTATCACCACAGGTTGCATGGCCCAGTGGTTGTTGGTATAGTCACAAATTTACACTGCCCAGTGGTTGTTATATGTGCAGGTTTGTGTGGCCTGATGGTTGTTGATATAGGCGTAAGTTTTTCAAAGCCTGATTATTGTTGGTAGAGTCAAGAGTTTGCACAACCCAATGGTTGTTGCTATAGCCAAGGAATGACATGTCCCAATGTCTGTTAGTATAGTCTTGAGTGTGAGCCGCTTGTAGTTGTTATAGCCATTGATTCTCACAGCCCAGTGGTTGTTGCTATAGTGGCAGATGTGCAGATCAATTGTTGGCACAGTCACTGGTTTGGGGGGCCTGATAGTTGTTGGTCTAGCCAAGACTCTGCATAGCTCAATGGTTGCTGATGCAGTCATGAATGTGCACTGCCCATGGTTACTGGTGTGAACCCAGATATGTATAGCTTGATGGCTGTTGGTATGGTCACAGGCTTGCACAGCTCCATGGTGGCTGGTAAAGTCATGAGCATACACATCTCCATGGTTACTAGCATAGTTCCTGATGTTTACATCTTGATGATTATTAGTATGGTCACAGGTTTGCACAGCTCAGTAACTGCCCATACAGTTATGGGTGTGCACAACTCAATGGTTCTTGTTGTAGTCATGGATTTCTGCAATCAATTTCAGGATAATTTGGTCACTACATAAGAAGTTCTGTGTCCTTTCATAAACCTGGCTCTGCCTCATCTCTTACTGTAAATCTTTGTGAGTGTCTGCTGCTGATCTGTTTTGTACATTTCACATCAGTAGATCATTGTATCCAGCCTTTCATGACTAATTGCTCAGCATATGTCATCATGGTTTCATTCATGTTGTGGCATGTGCCACAGTTGTATCCCTGGTCATAGCCGAATAACCCCCTGTTTTGTGCACACACTACCCATGTTGCATTGACTCTGGTCAGTGGCTGATGGACGCTTAGGCCGCCTCCACTTTGGGCTTGTAAATGATGTTGCTGTCAGTATTCGTGTCCTATGTGGAGTCACTCTCATCGCTCCTGGGGACAAATCTAAAGATGGAATTCTTGGGTCACATAGGAACTCTGTGACTCTTGAGGTCCTACCAGGCTGTTTCCACAGTCATTGCATTTTTTGGTGGGGAGTATAACAGGAATCTGCTCCCTCTGGGTGGCTGGGAAGCAAAGAGAGGAGGACCAGGGTCCCAGGGTCCCCTTTAAGGGCACAGCTGACTTACTTCCACTTCTTATGGGCACCACCACCACCCAGCAGCACCATGAGCTGGGGCCAAGCCTTTAGCACAAGGGTGTGTGACAAATTGAAGACCCACACCTCCTGTCTGTTTCTATGCACTGGACTCTGTTGCTGAGGAATTTTCATCCATGTCATAGAGGTGCTGGTCTGCATGCCTGTCTTTGAGGATGGCCTGAGAGTAACACTTGTCTCGGAGTGGCTTGAGATGTACCATCCCCTTTCCAGTTTTCAGGAGAGGTCCTGAGGGTCATCGGTGTGGATTCTTCTTGGTCTGTCTCTACTAGGTCTTTCTTTTTCCTCCTCATACATTGGCTCTGCTCAGGTAACTGACCCGAGGCTTCCTCGGCACACGTGTCCATGGCTGTGAGCTTCTCCCATGGCAGGGCTTCTGCTGAGTCTGCACTGTGATGGCTGATGCCCAGTGTCAACCTGACAGGAACTGGAATCACCTGGGGACACTTCTGAGCATGTCGGTGAAGGTATTTCCAGAGAGGATTGACTGATACTCCATGGATGTGGGGGGCACCAAACCACAAGCTGGAGTCGTGGAATAAGTAACGAAGAGGAAGTGACCTGAGCACGTGTGTGCCTCGCTCTTTGCTTGCTCACTGAGGAGTGATACAGCAGCTGCCCCAGGCTCCAGGCACCATGCCTCCCCTGCCGTGAGGGACTGTGTCCTCAGACTCTGAGCAGAGATAAAGTTTGTTCTTCCCAGGTGTCCTGTCAGAGCAAGGAGGGTTCTGTTTTCCTTCATCTCAGCCTAGTTTACAGTGTCGCTCTTATCCTCTCCTATGGCCGCTTGGTTATTTAAGGGCTATGCTATTCGTTTTCACTTATTCCTATGTTTTCTGGTATTTTTTTCTATCATTGATTTGTAATTTTGTTCTCTTCTTGCCTGAGCTCATGCTCTGTGTGGTTTCTTTCCTCAGGTTAGCTTCATGACCCACATGTGCTCTGTGTAGACAGAGCTCCACACAAACACACTATCTGTGCCCATGCCACCCCCACCACCCATGCCTACACTGACACCAGCCACACCTACACCACCCACACCATCACCACCCACACCATCACCACCCACACCATCACCACCCACACCATCACCACCCACACCATCACCACCCACACCTATACTGCCCACATCATCACCACCCACACTGACACCACCCACACCTATATTGCCCACATCATCACCACCCACACTGACACCACCCACACCATCACCCCCACACCTACACCACCCATACTTATACCACCCACACCTACACTGCCCACACCATTACTATTCACACCATCTGCACACTCACACCTACACCACCCACATCATCACCACCCACACTGATACCACCCACACCATCACCATCCACACCACCCACACCTACACCACCCATACCTATACCACTCACCCCATCCACACACCCACACCATTACCACCCACACCATCACCAACCACACCATCACCACCCACACCATCACCATCCACAATATCACCACCCACACCACCCATACCTACACTACCCATCATCACCACCCACACCATCACCACACGTACCTACACCATCCATATCTACACCACCAACCATTGCCACCCACACCATCACTACCCACACTGTTCACACCGACACTGACAACACCCACACCATCACCATCCACACTGACACCACCCACACCTACACCACACACACCATCACCACACATACCTACACCACCCACCATCACCACCCATACCATCACCACCCACACTGTTCACACCCACACTGACACCACCCACACCATTACCACCCACACCATCACCATCCACACCATCTCCACCCATACCATCACCACTCACACCATCATGACACATACCATCACCACCTATACCACCCACACCATCACCACCTACACCACCCACACCATCACCACCCACACCATCACCACCTACACCACCCACACCATCACCACCCACACCATCACGACACACATACCATCAACACACATACCTACACCACCCACCATCACCACCCACACCATCACTACCCACACCACCCACACCATCACCACCCACACCATCACGACACATACCATCAACACACATACCTACACCACCCACCATCACCACCCACACCATCACTACCCACACCACCCACACCATCACCACACATACCTACACCACCCAGATCTACACCACGCACATCTACACCACACACACACACACTGACACCACCCTGACCACTCACACCTACCCCCATACTGCCCATACCCCTACATCAGCAGCGTACATGCTCGGCTGCTATGAGGAGACCTTGCCGGGATACGCTGCATTTTGTTGACTTGCAATTGTTCTATTTTTGTTAGTCCTTCAGCTAACTGTTTTCCTACTGTAACTAGGGTATTAAAGTCTTCAACTTACCTTGATATGACTCTTTGTTTCTATTGAATTTTGCTCTATACCAGTGGTTCTCAACCTCCTAATGGTGTGGTCCTTTAATGCAGTTTGTCCTATAATGGTGACCCCAAACATAAACTTATTTTCATTGCTACTTCATAACTGTAGACTTGCTATTGTTATGAATTGTAATGTGCATATCGGATATGCAACCCTGTGAAAATGTCATTTTGCCAAAGGTCGAGACCCACAGGTTGAGAACCGTGCTCTATACCTCTGTTTTAAACACTTTAGTGAACCCAAACTATACACACTTCAAACCTACTTGACATCGGTACTCACTCAGTTCCAGTGAGATAGAAAATGGTTTTTCCAGGGCTGGGGAGGGGGCTCAGCGGATAAACACTTGCCGCCTCAGCATGAGGATCTGAATTTGAATCCCTGGCCATGTGAAAAGCTGAGGATGACAAGGGGTGTCTGTAATCCCAGTACTGGGAGGGCAGGGAGGAGAATCCCTGGGCCCACTGGCCAGTCAGCCTGTTGACTCAGTGAACTGCAGGTTCAGTGAGAGACCCTGCCTTAAAGAATAAAGTGGAGAGCACAGGGAAGAAGAGACCTCAGGTCTACTCAGGCCTCCACACACATGCGCACACATGTGCAAACACATGAACACATACACACAAATGTACACAAACGATATTGCTCCTATGTGTTGTTTTTGCAAAGTTGGTAGTTTGTTGGGGTATATTTTGTATCTAAAAATCCTAAACACAAGAGAACACAGACCTGGAGAAATGGGTCAGGGGTTAACAGCATTTACTGATCTTTCAGAGGACCCAAATTTGTTTCCCAGGACCAAGGTCAGGTGTCTCACATCCGTCTGTAACTCTGGCTCTGAAGGATCCATTTATCCTATTTTGGTTTCCAGACACCACGTGTATTACACAGACAAATACATATGAATAAAAATAATATTAACAAGCTGTTGGCTGTGTCTCTGGGGCAACGGGAGCTCTGAGGACCTGGGTACAGGAGAAACTGCCAGAGATCAGAAGACACAAAGGCCTATGAGTGTCATGGGCACTGTCAGAGGACCCAGAGAAATTAAACTTCAACTTGAAATGTGACAGAAGCCTTCACCTGCTTGGCCTCATTGACTCTATCAAGTCTGCCAAGGCATCAAGGGATCCTTGAGTTCTCACTGACAGAAGGGACACCCCTAGACATCAAGTCCTACAGGACAGTTGAGGGGCACATGCCACCATCTTCTTATCCCACCCCTGGGCTGTCCTCCCTCCACCTCTGCCCAGCTTCAGAAGCTGCCTAAGGACTAAGACTTCAGAGATAGGACAGTGGCTGCCACCTCCAGAAGGTCACCTGGCTGCTGCCATCCCCACCTCCCAGGAGATCTGGTCATCTCTGTGGGGTTTCCCCCAGGGGCAGTCTCAGCAGACAGCAGTATTTGTTGATGGCCCCTCACTAGTGAGACAACAGGCTGACCCCAAACACAGACAGGGAAAAGGAAGCCAGGAGCTGAGGCACAACACAAGCGGCCCAGGGGTATAAATGCTGCCACCAGACAGCTCACACACACTCACACTCAACACTCACACACTCTCTCACAAACTCAGTCTCCTCCAGCCAACCCCGCCATGGCCGCCTCCACCATGTCTGTCTGCTCTGACGCCTGCACCAACTCCTCCTGGCAGGTGGACGACTGCCCAGAGAGCTGCTGTGAGCCTACCTGCTGTGCCCCCAGCTGCTGCCAGCCCAGCTGCTGCCAGCCCAGCTGTTGTGTGCCCAGCTGCTGTGTGCCCAGCTGCTGCCAGCCTAGCTGTTGTGTGCCCAGCTGCTGTGTGCCCAGTTGCTGCCAATCCATCTGTTGTGTGCCCAGGTGCTGCCAGTCCAGCTGCTGTGTGCCCAGCTGCTGCCAGTCCAGCTGCTGCCAGTCCAGCTGCTGCCAGCCCAGCTGTTGTGCCCCAGGCCCCTGCCTGACCCTCCTCTGTACCCCAGTGAGCTGTTCATCCAGCCCCTGCTGCCAATCTGTCTGCTGCTCACCCTCATGCTGCCAGCCCTCATGCTGTCAATCCTCCTGCTGTGTGCCTGTCTGCTGCAAGCCTGTCTGCTCCAAGCCTGTCTGCTGCAAGCCTGTCTGCTGCAAGCCTGTCTGCTGCACACCCATCTGCTCTGGATCCTCCTCATGCTGCCAATCTGCCTGCTGCACACCCTCATGCTGTCAGTCTTCCTGCTGTGTGCCTGTCTGCTGCAAGCCTGTCTGCTGCAAGCCCTGCTCCAGTGTGTCCCTGCTCTGCCGCCCTGCCTGCTCCCGCCAGGCCTGCTGTGGCCTCTCCTCATGCCAGAAATCCAGCTGCTGCTGACCTGACCCATGCTTCAAAGTCCCCCACGTGCAGGTCTGATACCCTCAGAGTTGTGATCCCAGCCACCCTGCTTCCCACAACTGGGCTCAGCCTCATACCCAGCTCTCCCTCCTCAGCCCCCAGTGACTTCTGTATTGCTTATTCCCACACTTTTCATCTGCCCTGATGGTGGCTACTATCCCATGACCAGTTGATGACCTGTGAGTCCTGAAAACCTTCTAAGGCCTCCCAGGAGAATATGGCCACCCATGGGGACAGGCTGTGTGTGGTATAGGTCGGTCTCTCTGGCACCCTGGCCCGGAGCTGCATCCAATATTGGCCTTCCACTGACTGTCTGGTTGTCTTGTTTCTGTTTGTGTGGCTCTTTTGAAGTAGTCATTACCCAACAGGCTCCAGGGAGACACTTTGTGACCACTGGACACCTGACCTAGTTAGAGACAGCAGGTTCTGGTTCCTCTTCCCCTGTCCTGGTCCTCGGAGCTGAGCTGACATGGGATCCTCCTTCTCTGTGACCTCCCTCCTCCACTGTGCTCCCCTCTGCCTCCTGGATGCCCTCCATTGCCATCTTCTACTCTTGTGAAATACAATAAAACTGGAGATTCACCAAGAGCTTGTGATGTTCATCTGGTTCTTTAAGCTTCTACATTTACTCTGTTTCCAGTCTGACTGGTCATTTGCACATCAGTCATCTCTTGGATCGAAATCTGTTCCTAGAAATTTCTGCTAGTTCTCACTCTGGTGGCTTTTTCCCAGAGTGCCTCATCTTTTGGCTGAGTCGTGGTCTTGTCCCTGACAGAGCACCGATGGAGGCCTTGGATGAAGATGCAGAAGCACCAGGGCCACGATCAGCTGTCTTAGATTTGGGGCTTGCTCCCAAAGACCACCCAGAACACTCAAGTTTGGAGGGCTAGAGTGGTTTTCATACAAACATGTTAGCACATACACACAAAGGTACACAAATGATCTTGCTCCTATGTGTTCTTTGCACAGTCAGTGGTCTTATTGAGGTTTCTATTGTAACTATAAATCCTAAAAACCCAGGGACACAGGTCTGGAGAAAGGAGTCAGTAGTTAACAGCACATACTGCATTTTTATAGAATCCAAATTCGTTTACCTAGACCCATGTCAGGTGTCTCACAAACACCCAGAACTCGTGCTCCGAGGAATCCAATATCTTCTTCTGGTTTCCATAGGCACCCACAGGTGCTTCACAGAAACCTACACGTGAGTCAAAATAAACCTTAACAAGAACTAGGATGTTATAATGACTTGTCCATAAATGTTTGGCTTTTAAAGAGTAAGGAGCAGGGTGGAGACTAAGCAGTCTCTTGTCTTCTGCTGTCCTGGCAGTCTGCTGATCGCTTCTGGGGCATTGGCTTCTCCTGTGCATTAAAAAAAATCAGAATAGGGCCGGGCGGTGGTGGCGCACGCCTTTAATCCCAGCACTCGGGAGGCAGAGTCAGGTGGATCTCTGTGAGTTCGAGGCCAGCCTGGGCTACCAAGTGAGTCCCAGGAAAGGCGCAAAGCTACACAGAGAAACCCTGTCTCGGAAAACCAAAAAAAAAAAAAAATCAGAATAGGACAAAACAAATCAGCAAAAAAAGAGCCAAAGAAAAGCACAAGAAACACATACACGTGCAGAGACACACACTTTTGCACATAGAGAAATGTCATAAAATTGGAAACCCTAATAATAGACATATGTATATATTGTATATACATACTATATGTATATATATATATATGGCAAAAAACTGTGAGATTAAAACACACACATACACACACACACACACACACACACACACACACACACACACACACACAAGTCCAGACAAAGCATTATGAAAGCAAAACCTCCAAAAATACTTTTGTGTTGGCCATCTGCTGCTTGGCATGGGGCCTGCCCCTTAGTGTGGTTTGTAGGCCCGGTGAGACTCTGTGGGATACACTTACCTTTCCTTTGTGAGTGGTTCTCAACTGGAATTAGGGATGGGGTTTGTGTCCAGTTCTCCTTCAGTACTGGGAACCCCCTTTGACTTAGACCGTGCATGCTGCCACAGTCTTTGTAATTTCACCGTCTTGGGGTCCAGAATGCTCTGTGTCCTTAGTGTCCTCCATCGCCAGTGGCTCTGGGAATGTCTCTGAGTCCTCTCTGAACCCTGAGAGAAGGAATTTATGGGGACATCCCATTTAGGGCAGGGTGCTCCAAGGTCTCTCAGTCTCTCACATTGTCCAGTTTGAGTCTCTGTATTTGTTCCCATCTTCTGCAGAGGAGGCTTCTTGGATGATGGCTGAGCAAGACACTGATGCACAAGTTCAGCAGGAAGCCATTAGGAGTCACTTCAGTGCTAGGTTTCCATGGCTGACCAGATCTCAGGTTCTTGGCCACCCAAGCAGTTGCAGATGTGGGTTTATCTCATGGATTGGGTCTGAAGTCTATTCAGATAGTGGTTGGTTACTCCCACGAGTTGGGTGCCACTTTTGGACTGGTGTGCTTTGTGGACTGATCAGCATTGTAGATTTGAAGGTTTTAGCTAGCTTGATGTTTACCTTCCTCAGTGTTCTGAGGTGTTGTCTTCAGCAACAGAGCCTTGTCATCCATCTGTAGACAGCAACCAATGGCCTTCACAATAGCTTGAGTTGTTTGGGGGTTTCCATGGGCCCCTTTAGCCAACAACACAATTTAATGTAATCTGTTCCCAGCTTTGCAGGTTTAATTTGGTGGCAAGATATGTTGATTTGGAGCTTTGTCTCCTCGGTTATTTAGTGATTCTATTTGTATTTCTTTCATATATATATATATATGTGTGTGTGTGTGTGTGTGTGTGTGTGTGTGTGTGTGTGTGTGTGTGTCTCCCTCACTCCCCTTCTGTTTCCTTCTCTGTTTAATTCTCCCATTCTAGCCCCATCTTTTCCTTCCATAACTATATATTCTATTTTCCCTTCTTTGGGAAATCCTTCTCTCTAGTACTTTTCTCTATAACTAACCCCTGTGGTTTTATGGATTATAGGGTGCTTTTGAAGACTTAACAGCTAACGTCCACATATAAGCAAATACGTACCATACATGTATTTTGGTTCTGGATCACCTCAGTTAGGATAATTTTTCCCCCATCTCCATCAGTTAACCTGCAAATTTTGTGGTTTCATCTTTGAACAGCTGAGTAACATTCCATTGTGTAAATGGACCACATTTTCTTTACACATTCATCCTCTGAGAGACATCAGAGCTGTTCCACTTCTGACTGTTATGAACAGAGCAGCAATGAACATGGATGAGCAAGTGTCTCTGTAGTAAAATGTAGAGTCCTTTGGGTACATGCCCAAGAGAGGTACAGCTGGATCTTGAGGTCGATTGATTTCCAGCTTCCTGAGGAACTGCCACACTGACTTCCATAGTGGCTGTACAAGTTTTCATGCACCCCAGCAATAAGTGAGGTTCCCTTCCCCCACATTCTCACCAGCACGAGCTATCATCGGTTTTATTGACCTTGGCCATTCTGATGGGAGTAAGATGATATCTCAGAGTAGTTTGATTGACATTCCTCTGATGACTAAGGAGGCTGAACTTTTCTCTAAATGTTTTTCAGCCTTATGTGTTTTATCCTCTAGAACTCTCTGCTTAGTCATGTACCCCATTTTAATTGTGTTGTTTTCTTCATGCTCATTTTTTAAAAATTTATTCTGTATTTTAGACATTGGCCCCATATCAGATGTGCAGCTGCTAAAAGTCTTTCCATTCTGTAGGCTGCCACTCTGTCCCAGTGACAGTCCTGCGGACAGCAAAGTCTCTTTATTTTACTAATCGGGATGGGTCTATATTGCCTTAGATTCTGGTTTTGCTGTGTCTGTAGTTGTCCCACGGCCTCTGGTCTTCAGGAGTCTGCCACAGCTTCTCATTGCTCCCCTCGGGATTCCCATGGAAGTTTTCAAAATCTTCCCCTGAGACCAGTGATGGTGGAGAACGTCTTTAATCCCAGAACTCGGGAGGCAGAACCAGGTGGAATTTTTGAATTCAAGGACAGCCTGGTCTACAGAGTGAGATCCAGGAATGGCACCAAAACTACACAGAGAAACCCTGTCTCAAAACAAACAAACAAAAAATCTTCCTCTGGATTAGACATAGCTTTCTCCTTGTAACAATTCCTCCTGAGGATCTACCAAGTGGCACTGTCTCCTCCACAGAGCTCCTTGGGTGTGCAAGTTATTGTCTTTCAATCAATCTGGTGAGTCACAGGCTTTGGTTGAAATTAAACCTCTCCGTCTGACTGTATGGAGGACCCTAACACACCATCTCTCTCCGCCATTAGATCCACAGATATTCCAAGCCCAGCCACCCACTCACCCACCCCAGACAGTGTCTGATGATAGAGGCAGAAGCTGTTAGGAGACTCTGAAGCTCCGAGTATCCCCAAAGGATGTGTCCTTGACCTCAGAAAAGTGACAGAGTACAGGGACCATGAGATGATAAGTGACCAGAACCCAGGGTGTCCCCAAGGCTTGGAGCAGGGCTGAGCATGAGTAGGTGGGAAAGACGGGCTCCAGTTAATACATTGTCCTCAGTGTGCCCGAGTCTCCAGCAGAGTTGTGTTGAGGGACTGAGATGGCTGTGTCCCTGGGGCAACAGGAGCTCTGAGGACCTGGGTACAGGAGAAACTGCCAGAGCTCAGAAGACACAAAGACCCATGAATGTCATGGAAACTGTCAGAGGCTCCAGAGAAGTTCAAATTCAACTTGAAATGTGACAGAAGCCTTCACCCTCTTGCTCTCATTGACTCTATCAGGCCCGCCAAGGCACCAAGGGATCCTTGAGTTCTCACTGACAGAAGGGACAGCCCTAGACATCAAGTCCTACAGGACAGTGGAGGAGCACATGCCACCATCTTCTTATCCCACCCCTGGGCTGTCCTCCCTCCATCTCTGCCCAGCTTCAGAAGCTGCCTCAAGGACTAAGACTTCAGAGATAGGACAGTGGCTGCCACCTCCAGAAGGTCACCTGGCTGCTGCCATCCCCACCTCCCAGGAGATCTGGTCATCTCTGTGGGGTTTCCCCCAGGGGCAGTCTCAGCAGACAGCAGTATTTGTTGATGGCCCCTCACTAGTGAGACAACAGGCTGACCCCAACAACAACAGGGAAAAGGAAGCCAGGAGCTGAGGCACAACACAAGCAGCCCAGGGATATAAATGCTGCCACCAGACAGCTCACACACACTCACACTCAACACTCACTCACTCTCTCACAAACTCACTCTCCTCCAGCCAAGCCTAACATGGCCGCCTCCACCATGTCTGTCTGCTCTGACGCCTGCACCAACTCCTCCTGGCAGGTGGATGACTGCCCAGAGAGCTGCTGTGAGCCTACCTGCTGTGCCCCCAGCTGCTGCCAGCCCAGCTGCTGCCAGCCCAGCTGCTGTGTGCCCAGCTGCTGTGTGCCTAGTTGCTGCCAATCCATCTGTTGTGTGCCCAGCTGCTGCCAGTCCAGCTGCTGCCAGCCCAGCTGTTGTGCCCCAGGCCCCTGCCTGACCCTCATCTGCACCCCAGTGAGCTGTTCATCCAGCCCCTGCTGCCAATCTGTCTGCTGCTCACCCTCATGCTGCCAGCCCTCATGCTGTCAGTCTTCCTGCTGTGTGCCTGTCTGCTGCAAGCCTGTCTGCTGCAAGCCTGTCTGCTGCACACCCATCTGCTCTGGATCCTCCTCATGCTGCCAGCAGTCTAGCTGCCAGACCTCATGCTGTCAATCCTCCTGCTGTGTGCCTGTCTGCTGCAAGCCTGTCTGCTGCAAGCCTGTCTGCTGCACACCCATCTGCTCTGGATCCTCCTCATGCTGCCAGCAGTCTAGCTGCCAGCCCTCCTGCTGTCAATCCTCCTGCTGTGTGCCTGTCTGCTGCAAGCCTGTCTGCTGCAAGCCCTGCTCCAGTGTGTCCCTGCTCTGCAGCCCTGTGTGCAGACCTGCCTGCTGTGTGCCCACCTCCTCCTGCTGTGCCTCCTCCTGCCAGCCCAGCTGCTGCAAGCCCTGCTCCAGTGTGTCCATGCTCTGCCGCCCTGCCTGCTCCCGCCAGGCCTGCTGTGGCCTCTCCTCGGGCCAGAAGTCCAGCTGCTGCTGACCTGACCCATGCTTCAAAGTCCCCCACGTGCAGGTCTGATACCCTCAGAGTTGTGATCCCAGCTGTCCTGCTCCCCACAACTGGGCTCAGCCCCATACCCAACTCTCCCTCCTCAGCCCCCAGTGACTTCTGTATTGCTTATTCCCACACTTTTCATCTGCCCCAATGGTGGCTACTATCCCATGACCAGTTGATGACCTGTGAGTCCTGAAAACCTTCTAAGGCCTCCCAGGAGATCTGGCCACACATGGGGACAGGCTGTGTGTGGTATAGGTCGGTCTCTCTGGCACCCTGGCCCGGAGCTGCATCCAATGTTGGCCTTCCACTGACTGTCTGGTTGTCCTGTTTCTGTTTGTCTGGCTCTTTTGAAGTAGTCATTACCCAACAGGCTCCAGGGAGACACTTTGTGACCACTGGACACCTGACCTAGTTAGAGACAGCAGGCTCTGGCTCCTCTTCCTCTGTCCTGGTCCTCGCAGCTGAGCTGACATGGGATCCTCCTTCTCTGTGACCTCCCTCCTCCACTGCGCTCCCCTCTGCCTCCTGGCTGCCCTCCATTGCCATCTTCTACTCTTGTGAAATACAATAAAACTGGAGATTCACCAAGAGCTTGTGATGTTCATCTGGTTCTTTAAGCCTCTACATTTACTCTGTTTTCAGTCTGACTGGTCATTTCCACATCAGTCATCTCTTGGATCGAAATCTGTTCCTAGAAATTTCTGCTAGTTCTCACTCAGGTGGCTTTTTCCCAGAGTGCCTCATCTTTTGGCTGAGTCATGGTCTTGTCCCTGACAGAGCACCGATGGAGGCCTTGGATGAAGATGCAGAAGCACCAGGGCCATGATCAGCTGTCTTAGATTTGGGGCTTGCTCCCGAAGACCACCCAGAACACTCAAGTTTGGGGGGCTAGAGTGGTTTTCATACAAACATGTTAGCACATACACCCAAATGTACACAAATGATATTGCTCCTATGTGTTCTTTGCACAGTCAGTGGTCTTATTGAGGTTTCTATTGTATGTATAAATCCTAAAAACCCAGGGACACAGGTCTGGAGAAAGGAGTCAGTAGTTAACAGCACATACTGCATTTTTATAGAATCCAAATTCGTTTACCTAGACCCATGTCAGGTGTCTCACAAACACCCAGAACTCGTGCTCCGAGGAATCCAATATCTTCTTCTGGTTTCCATAGGCACCCACAGGTGCTTCACAGAAACCTACACGTGAGTCAAAATAAACCTTAACAAGAACTAGGATGTTATAATGACTTGTCCATAAATGTTTGACTTTTAAAGAGTCTGGAGCAGGGTGGAGAATAAGCAGTCTCTTGTCTTCTGCTGTCCTGGCAGTCTGCTGATCGCTTCTGGGGCATTGGCTTCTTCTGTGGATTTAAAAAAAATCAGAATAGGACAAAACAAATCAGCAAAAAAAGAGCCAAAGAAAAGCACAAGAAACACATACACGTGCAGAGACACACACTTTTGCACATAGAAAAATGTCATAAAATTGGAAACCCTAATAATAGACATATGTATATATTGTATATACATACTATATGTATATATATATATATATATATATATATATATGGCAAAAAACTGTGAGATTAAAACACACACACACACATACACACACACACACACACATACACACACACACACACACACACACAGAGGAAAGTCCAGACAAAGCATTATGAAACCAAAACCTCCAAAAATACCTTTGAGTTTGTTTTGTGTTGGCCATCTGCTGCTGGGTATGGGGCCTGCCTTTAGTGTGGTTTGTAGGCCCGGTGAGAGTCTGTGGGATACACTTACCTTTCCTTTGTGAGTGGTTTTCAGCTGGAATTAGGGATGGGGTTTGTGTCTACTTCTCTTTTAAGTACTGGGACTCCATCTACTTAGACCATGCATGCTGCCACAGTCTTGGTAATTTCACCGTCTTGGGGTCCAGAAGGCTTTGTGTCCTTAGTGTCCTCCATTGCTAGTGGCTCTGGGAATGTCTCTGTGTCCTCTCTGAGCCCTGAGAGAAGGATTTTATGGGGACATCCCATTTAGGGCTAGATGTTCCAAGGTCTCTCAGTCTCTCACTTTGTCCAGTATGAGTCTCTGTATTTGTTCCCATCTTCTGCAGAGGAGGCTTCTTGGATGATGGCTGAGCAAGACACTGATGCACAAGTACAGCAGGAAGCCATTAGGAGTCACTTCAGTGCTAGGTTTCCAATGCCGACCTAGTCTCCGGTTCTTGGCCACCCAAGCAGTGTCAGGCATGGCCTTCATCTCATGGAGTGGGTCTGAAGTCTATTCAGATAGTGGTTGGTTACTCCCATATGTTTGGTGCCACTTTTGGACTGGTGTGCTTTGTGGACCGCTCATCATTGTAGATTTGACGGTTTTAGCTCGCTTGATGTTTACCTTCCTCAGTGTTCAATGAGTTCCTGAGATGTTGTCTTCAGCAACAGAGCATTGTCATCCATCTGTGGACAGCAACCAATGTCCTTCACAATAGCTTGAGTTGTTTGGGGGTTTCCATGGGCCCCTTTAGACAACAACTCAATTTGATGTAATCTGTTCCCAGCTTTGGAGGTTAAATTTGGTGGCAAGAGATGTTGATTTGGAGCTTTGTCTCCTCTGTTATTTAGTGATTCTATTTGTGTTTCTTTCATATATATATATATATATATATATATATATATATATATATGTGTGTGTGTGTGTGTGTGTGTGTGTGTGTGTGTGTGTGTGTGTGTCTGTCCCTCACTCCCCTTCTGTTTCCTTCTCTGTTTAATTCTCCCATTCTAGCCCCATCTTGTCCTTCCTTCCATAACTATATATTCTATTTTCCCTTCTTTGGGAAATCCTTCCCTTCAATACTTTTCTCTATAACTAACCCCTGTGGTTTTATGGATTATAGGGTGCTTTTGAAGACTTAACAGCTAACGTCCACATATAAGCGAATACGTACCATACATGTATTTTGGTTCTGGATCACCTCAGTCAGGATAATTTTTCCCCCATCTCCATCAGTTAACCTGCAAATTTTGTGGTTTCATCTTTAAACAGCTGAGTAACATTCCATTGTGTAAATGGACCACATTTTCTTTACACATTCATCCACTGAGAGACATCAGAGCTGTTTCCACTTCTGCCTGTTATGAACAGAGCAGCAGTGAACATGGATGAGCAAGTGTCTCTGTAGCAGGATGTAGAGTCCTTTGGGTACATGCTCAAGAGGGTACAGCTGGATCTTGAGGTAGATTGATTTCCAGCTTCCTGAGGAACTGCCACACTGACTTCCATAGTGGCTGTACAAGTTTTCATGCACCCTAGCAATAAGTGAGTTCCCCTTCCCCCACATTCTCACCTGCATGAGCTGTCATTGGTTTTCTTGACCTTGGCCATTCTGATGGGAATAAGATGACATCTCAGAGTAGTTTGATTGGCATTCCTCTGATGACTAAGGAGGCTGAACTTTTCTTTAAGTGTTTTTCAACCTTATGTGTTTTATCCTCTAGAACTCTCTGCTTAGGCATGTACCCCATTTTAATTGTGTTTTGTTCTTCATGCTCATTTTTTAAAAATTCAGTGTGTATTTTAGACATTGGCCCCGTATCAGATGTGCAGCTGGTAAACGTCTTTCCATTCTGTATTCTGCCACTTTGTCCCAGTGACAGTCCTGCAGACAGCAAAGTCTTTTTATTTTATTAATTGGGATGTGTCTATATTGCCTTAGATTCTGGTTTTGCTGTGTCTGTAGTTGACCCATGTCCCCTGGTCTTCAGGAGTCTGCCACAGCTTCTCATTGTTCCCCTCGGGATTCCCATGGAAGTTTTCAAAATCTACCCCTGAGACCAGTGATGGTGGAGAACGTCTTTAATCTCAGCACTTGGGAGGCAGAGCCAAGACGAATTTTTGAGTTCGAGGACAGCCTGGTCTACAGAGTGAGATCCAGGAAAGGCACCAAAACTACACAGAGAAACCCTGTCTCAAAACAAACAAACAAACAAAAAATCTTCCTCTGGGTTAGACATAGCTTTCTCCTTGTAACAACTCCTCCTGATGATCTACCAAGTGGCTGTCTCCTCAGCTGAGCTCCCTGGGTGTGCAAGTTATTGTCTTTCAAAAAATCTGACGAGTGTCAGGCTTTGGTTGAAATTAAACCTCTCCATCTGACTGTATGGAGGACCCTAACACACCATCTCTCTCCGCCATTAGATCCACAGATATTCCGAGCCCAGCTGCCCACTCACCCACCCCAGACAGTGTCTGATGATAGAGGCAGAAGCTGTTGGGAGACTCTGGAGCTCGGAGTATCCCCAAGGATGTGCCCTTGACCTCAGAAAAGTGGCAGAGTACAGGGACCATGAGATGATAAGTGACCAGAACCCAGGGTGTCCCCAAGGCTGGAGCAGGGCTGAGCATGAGTAGGTGGGAGAGACGGGCTCCAGTAAATACATTGTCCTCAGTGTGCCCGAGTCCCCAGCAGAGTTGTGTTGAGGGACTGAGATAGCTGTGTCCCTGGGGCAACAGGAGCTCTGAGGACCTGGGTACAGGAGAAACTGCCAGAGCTCAGAGGACACAAAGGCCCATGAATGTCATGGAAACTGTCAGGGGCTCCAGAGAAGTTCAAATTCAACTTGAAATGTGACAGAAGCCTTCACCCTCTTGCTCTCATTGACTCTATCAGGCCCGCCAAGGCACCAAGGGATCCTTGAGTTCTCATTGACAGAAGGGACAGCCCTAGACATCAAGTCCTACAGGACAGTGGAGGAGCACATGCCACCATCTTCTTATCCCACCCCTGGGCTGTCCTCCCTCCACCTCTGCCCAGCTTCAGAAACTGCCTCAAGGACTAAGACTTCAGAGATAGGACAGTGGCTGCCACCTCCAGAAGGTCACCTGGCTGCTGCCATCCCCACCTCCCAGGAGATCTGGTCATCTCTGTGGGGTTTCCCCCAGGGGCAGTCTCAGCAGACAGCAGTATTTGTTGATGGCCCCTCACTAGTGAGACAACAGGCTGACCCCAAACACAGACAGGGAAAAGGAAGCCAGGAGCTGAGGCACAACACAAGCAGCCCAGGGGTATAAATGCTGCCACCAGACAGCTCACACACACACACATACTTACACACTCTCTCACAAACTCAGTCTCCTCCATCCAAGCCTAACATGGCTGCCTCCACCATGTCTGTCTGCTCTGACGCCTGCACCAACTCCTCCTGGCAGGTGGACGACTGCCCAGAGAGCTGCTGTGAGCCTACCTGCTGTGCCCCCAGCTGCTGCCAGCCCAGCTGCTGCCAGCCCAGCTGCTGTGTGCCCAGCTGCTGCCAACCTAGCTGCTGTGTGCCCAGTTGCTGCCAGCCCAGCTGCTATGCCCCAGCCCCCTGCCTGACCCTCATCTGCACCCCAGTGAGCTGTTCATCCAGCCCCTGCTGCCAATCTGTCTGCTGCTCACCCTCATGCTGCCAGCCCTCATGCTGTCAGTCTTCCTGCTGTGTGCCTGTCTGCTGCAAGCCTGTCTGCTGCACACCCATCTGCTCTGGACCCTCCTCATGCTGCCAGCAGTCTAGCTGCCAGCCCTCCTGCTGTCAATCCTCCTGCTGTGTGCCTGTCTGCTGCAAGCCTGTCTGCTGCACACCCATCTGCTCTGGATCCTCCTCATGCTGCCAGCAGTCTAGCTGCGAGCCCTCATGCTGTCAATCCTCCTGCTGTGCTCCTGTCTGCTGCAAGCCTGTCTGCTGCAAGCCTGTCTGCTGCAAGCCTGTCTGCTGCAAGCCCTGCTCCAGTGTGTCCCTGCTCTGCCGCCCTGTGTGCAGACCTGCCTGCTGTGTGCCCACCTCCTCCTGCTGTGCCTCCTCCTGCCAGCCCAGCTGCTGCAAGCCCTGCTCCAGTGTGTCCCTGCTCTGTAGCCCTGCCTGCTCCCGCCAGGCCTGCTGTGGCCTCTCCTCGGGCCAGAAGTCCAGCTGCTGCTGACCTTTCCCATGCTTCAAAGTCCCCCAGTGCAGGTCTGATACCCTCAGAGTTGTGACCCCAGCTGTCCTGCTCCCCACAACTGGGCTCAACCTCATACCCACCTCTCCCCCCTCAGCCCCCAGTGACTTCTGTATTGCTTATCCCCACACTTTTCATCTGCCCTGATGGTGGCTACTATCCCATGACCAGTTGATGACCTGTGAGTCCTGAAAACCTTCTAAGGCCTCCCAGGAGAATCTGGCCACCCATGGGGACAGACTGTGTGTGGTATAGGTTGGTCTCTCTGGCACCCTGGCCCGGAGCTGCATCCAATGTTGGCCTTCCACTGACTCTCTGGTTGTCCTGTTTCTGTTTGTGTGGCTCTTTTGAAGTAGTCATTACCCAACAGGCTCCAGGGAGACACTTTGTGACCACTGGACACCTGACCTAGTTAGAGACAGCAGGCTCTGGCTCCTCTTCCCCTGTCCTGGTCCTCGCAGCTGAGCTGACATGGGATCTCCTTCTCTGTGACCTCCCTCCTCCACTGAGCTCCCCTCTGCCTCCTGGCTGCCCTCCATTACCATCTTCTACTCTTGTGAAACACAATAAAACTGGAGATCCACCAAGAGCTTGGGATGTTCATCTGGTTCTTTAAGCCTCTACATTTACTCTGTTTCCAGTCTGACTGGTCATTTGCACATCAGTCATCTCTTGGATCGAAATCTGTTCCTAGAAATTTCTGCTAGTTCTCACTCTGGTGACTTTTTCCCAGAGTGCCTCATCTTTTGGCTGAGTCGTGGTCTTGTCCCTGACAGAGCACCGATGGAGGCCTTGGATGAAGATGCAGAAGCACCAGGGCCACGATCAGCTGTCTTAGATTTGGGGCTTGCTCCCAAAGACCACCCAGAACACTCAAGTTTGGGGGGCTAGAGTGGTTTTCATACAAACATGTTAGCACATACACACAAATGTACACAAATGATCTTGCTCCTAAGTGTTCTTTGCACAGTCAGTGGTCTTATTGAGGTTTCTATTGTATGTATAAATCCTAAAAACCCAGGGACACAGGTCTGGAGAAAGGAGTCAGTAGTTAACAGCACATACTGCATTTTTATAGACTCCAAATTCGTTTACCTGGACCCATGTCAGGTGTCTCATAAACACCCAGAACTCGTGCTCCGAGGAATCCAGTATCTTCTTCTGGTTTCCATAGGCACCCACAGGTGCTTCACAGAAACCTACACGTGCGTCAAAACGAACCTTAACGAGAACTAGGATGTTATAATGACTTGTCCGTAAATGTTTGGCTTTTCAAGAGTCTGGAGCAGGGTGGAGACTAAGCAGTCTCTTGTCTTCTGTTGTCCTTACTGTCTGCTGATCGCTTCTGGGCCATTGGCTTCTCTGTGGATTAAAAAAAAATCAGAATAGGACAAAACAAATCAGCAAAAAAAGAGCCAAAGAAAAGCACAAGAAACACATACATGTGCAGAGACACACACTTTTGCACATAGAGAAATGTCATAAAATTGGAAACCCTAATAATAGACATATGTATATATTGTATATGCATACTATATGTGTGTGTATATATATATGGCAAAAAACTGTGAGATTAAAACACACACACACACACACACACACACACACACACACACACACAGAGGAAAGTCCAGACAAAGCATTATGAAACCAAAACCTCCAAAAATACCTTTGAGTTTGTTTTGTGTTGGCCATCTGCTGCTGGGCATGGGGCCTGCCCCTTAGTGTGGTTTGTAGGCCCGGTGAGAGTCTGTGGGATACACTTACCTTTCCTTTGTGAGTGGTTCTCAGCTGGAATTAGGGATGGGGTTTGTGTCCACTTCTCCTTTAAGTACTGGGACCCCATCTACTTAGACCATGCATGTTGCCACAGTCTTTGTAATTTCACCGTCTTTGGGTCCAGAATGCTCTGTGTCCTTAGTGTCCTCCATCGCCAGTGGCTCTGGGAATGTCTCTGTGTCCTCTCTGAACCCTGAGAGAAGGAATTTTATGGGGACATCCCATTTAGGGCAGGGTGCTCCAAGGTCTCTCAGTCTCTCACATTGTCCAGTTTGAGTCTCTGTATTTGTTCCCATCTTCTGCAGAGGAGGATTCTTGGATGATGGCTGAGCAAGACACTGATGCACAAGTTCAGCAGGAAGCCATTAGGAGTCAATACAGTGCTAGGTTTCCATGGCTGACCTAGTCTCAGGTTCTTGGCCACCCAAGCAGTTGCAGATGTGGGTTTATCTCATGGATTGGGTCTGAAGTCTATTCAGACAGTGGTTGGTTACTCCCACGAGTTGGGTGCCACTTTTGGACTGGTGTGCTTTGTGGACTGATCAGCATTGTAGATTTCAGGGTTTTAGCTAGCTTGATGTTTACCTTCCTCAGTGTTCAATGAGTTCCTGAGGTGTTGTCTTCAGCAACAGAGCCTTGTCATCCATCTGTAGACAGCAACCAATGGCCTTCACAATAGCTTGAGTTGTTTGGGGGTTTCCATGGGCCACTTTAGGCAACAACTCAAATTAATGTAATCTGTTCCCAGCTTTGCAGGTTTAATTTGGTGGCAAGAGATGTTGATTTGGAGCTTTGTCTCCTCTGTTATTTAGTGATTCTATTTGTATTTCTTTCATATGTGTGTGTGTGTGTGTGTGTGTGTGTGTGTGTGTGTGTCTCCTTCACTCCCCTTCTGTTTCCTTCTCTGTTTAATTCTCCCATTCTAGCCCCATCTTGTCCTTCCATAACTATATATTCTATTTTCCCTTCTTTGGGAAATCCTTCTCTCCAGTACTTTTCTCTATAACTAACCCCTGTGGTTTTATGGATTATAGGGTGCTTTTGAAGACTTAACAGCTAACGTTCACATATAAGCGAATACGTACCATACATGTATTTTAGTTCTGGATCACCTCAGTCAGGATAATTTTTCCCCCATCTCCATCAGTTAACTTGCAAATTTTGTGGTTTCATCTTTAAACAGCTGAGTAACATTCCGTTGTGTAAATGGACCACATTTTCTTTACACATTCATCCACTGAGAGACATCAGAGCTGTTCCACTTCTGACTGTTATGAACAGAGCAGCAGTGAACATGGATGAGCAAGTGTCTCTGTAGCAGGACGCAGAGTCCTTTGGGTACATGCCCAAGAGAGGTACAGCTGGATCTTGAGGTAGATCGATTTCCGGCTTCCTGAGAAACTGCCACACTGACTTCCATAGTGGCTGTACAAGTTTTCATGCACCCTAGCAATAAGTGAGTTCCCTTCCCCCACATTCTCACCTGCATGAGCTGTCATTGGTTTTATTGACCTTGGCCATTCTGATGGGAGTAAGATGACATCTCAGAGTAGTTTGATTGGCATTCCTCTGATGACTAAGGAGGCTGAACTTTTCTTTAAGTGTTTTTCAGCCTTATGTGTTTTATCCTCTAGAACTCTCTGCTTAGGCATGTACCCCATTTTAATTGTGTTGTGTTCTTCATGCTCATTTTTTAAAAATTCAGTGTGTATTTTAGACATTGGCTCTGTATCAGATGTGCAGCTGGTAAAAGTCTTTCCATTCTGTAGGCTGCCACTTTGTCCCAGTGACAGTCCTGCGGACAGCAAAGTCTCTTTATTTTATTAATTGGGATGTGTCTATTTTGCCTTAGATTCTGGTTTTGCTGTGTCTGTAGTTGTCCCATGGCCTCTGGTCTTCAGGAGTCTGCCACAGCTTCTCATTGCTCTCCTCGGAATTCCCATGGAAGTTTTCAAAATCTTCCCCTGACACCGGTCGTGATGGTAGAGAACGTCTTTAATCCCAGCACTTGGGAGGTAGAGCCAGGCGGAATTTTTGAGTTTGAGGACAGCCTGGTCTACAGAGTGAGATCCAGGAAAGGCACCAAAACTGCATAGAGAAACCCTGTCTCAAAACAAACAAACAAAAAATCTTCCTCTGGGTTACACATAGCTTTCTCCTTGTAACAACTCCTCCTGAGGATCTACCAAGTGACTGTCTCCTCAGCTGAGCTCCCTGGGTGTGCAAGTTCTTGTCTTTCAAAAAATCTGGCGAGTGTCAGGCTTTGGTTGAAATTAAACCTCTCCATCTGACTGTATGGAGGACCCTAACACACCATCTCTCTCCGCCATTAGAACCACAGATATTCCAAGCCCAGCCGCCCACTCACCCACCCCAGACAGTGTCTGATGATAGAGGTAGAAGCTATTAGGAGACTCTGAAGCTCCGAGTATCCCCAAGGATGAGCCCTTGACCTCAGAAAAGTGGCAGAGTACAGGGCCCATGAAATGATAAGTGACCAGAACCCAGGGTGTCCCCAAGGCTTGGAGCAGGGCTGAGCATGAGTAGGTGGGAGAGACAGGCTCCAGGAAATACATTGTCCTCAGTGTGCCCGAGTCCTGCAGCAGAGTTGTGTTGAGGGACTGAGCTGGCTGTGTCCCTGGGGCAACAGGAGCTCTGAGGACCAGGGTACAGGAGAAACTGCCAGAGCTCAGAGGACACAAAGACCCATGAATGTCATGGAAACTGTCAGGGGCTCCAGAGAAGTTCAACTTCAACTTGAAATGTGACAGAAGCCTTCACCTGCTTGCTCTCATTGAATCTATCAGGCCTGCCAAGGCACCAAGGGATCCTTGAGTTCTCACTGACAGTAGGGACAGCCCTAGACATCAAGTCCTATGGAACAGTTCAGAAGCACATGCCACCATCTTCTTATCACACCCCTGTGCAGTCCTCCCTCCACCTCTGCCCAGCTTCAGAAGCTGCCACAAGGACTAAGATGTCAGAGATAGGACAGTGGCTGCCACCTCCAGAAGGTCACCTGGCTGCTGCCATCCCTACCTCCCAGGAGATCTGGTCATCTCTGTGGGGATTCCCCCAGGGGCAGTCTCAGCAGACAGCAGTATTTGTTGATGGTCCCTCACTAGTAAGACAACAGGCTGACCCCAAACACAGACAGGGAAAAGGAAGCCAGGAGCTGAGGCACAACACAAGCAGCCCAGGGGTATAAATGCTGCCACCAGACAGCTCACACACACTCACACTCAACACTCACTCACTCTCTCACAAACTCAGTCTCCTCCAGCCAACCCTGCCATGGCCGCCTCCACCATGTCTGTCTGCTCTGACGCCTGCACCAACTCCTCCTGGCAGGTGGATGACTGCCCAGAGAGCTGCTGTGAGCCTACCTGCTGTGCCCCCAGCTGCTGCCAGCCCAGCTGCTGCCAGCCCAGCTGCTGTGTGCCCAGCTGCTATGTGCCCAGTTGCTGCCAATCCATCTGTTGTGTGCCCAGCTGCTGCCAGTCCGGCTGCTGTGTGCCCAGCTGCTGCCAGCCCAGCTGTTGTGCCCCAGCCCCCTGCCTGACCCTCATCTGCAGCCCAGTGAGCTGTTCATCCAGCCCCTGCTGCCAATCTGTCTGCTGCTCACCCTCATGCTGCCAGACCTCATGCTGTCAATCTTCCTGCTGTGTGCCTGTCTGCTGCAAGCCTGTCTGCTGCAAGCCTGTCTGCTGCACACCCATCTGCTCTGGAACCTCCTCATGCTGCCAGCAGTCTAGCTGCCAGCCCTCATGCTGTCAATCCTCCTGCTGTGTGCCTGTCTGCTGCAAGCCTGTCTGCTGCAAGCCCTGCTCCAGTGTGTCCATGCTCTGCCGCCCTGCCTGCTCCCGCCAGGCCTGCTGTGGCCTCTCCTCGGGCCAGAAGTCCAGCTGCTGCTGACCTGTCCCATGCTTCAAAGTCCCCCAGTGCAGGTCTGATACCCCCAGAGTTGTGATCCCAGCTGTCCAGCTCCCCACAACTGGGCTCAGCCCCATACCCAACTCTCCCTCCTCAGCCCCCAGTGACTTCTGTATTGCTTATTCCCACACTTTTCATCTGCCCTGATGGTGGCTACTATCCCATGACCAGTTGATGACCTGTGAGTCCTGAAAACCTTCTAAGGCCTCCCAGGAGATCTGGCCACACATGGGGACAGGTGTGTGTGGTATAGGTCGGTCTCTCTTGGACCCTGGCCCGGAGCTAAATACAGTGTTGGCTTTCCACTGACTCTCTGGTCGTCCTGTTTCTGTTTGTCTGGCTCTTTTGAAGTAGTCATTACCCAACAGGCTCCAGGGAGACACTTTGTGACTACTGGACACCTGACCTAGTTAGAGACAGCAGGCTCTGGCTCCTCTTCCCCTGTCCTGGTCCTCGGAGCTGAGCTGACATGGGATCTCCTTCTCCGTGACCTCCCTCCCCCACTGCGCTCCCCTCTCCCTCCTGGCTGCCCTCCATTGCCATCTTCTACTCTTGTGAAACACAATAAAACTGGAGATCCACCAAGAGCTTGGGATGTTCATCTGGTTCTTTAAGCTTCCACATTTATTTGCTTTCCAGTCTGTCTGGTCATTTCCACATTGGTCTTCTCTGGGATCCAATTCTGTTTCTAGAACTTTCTGCTGGTTCTCCCTCCTGGTGGCTTGTTTCCTTGTGTGCCTTGTCCTTTTGTGCTGAGTTGTGGTCCTGTTCCTGACAGAGTACCGATGGAGTCCTTGGGTGAAGGTCCTGAAACACCAGGGCCATGATCAGCTGTGTTAGAGTTGGGACTTGCTCCCAAAGACCACACAACACGCTATTTTGGAGGGGTAGAGAGGTCTTTAGTGGGCTGAGGCACTGAGGGGGAGGCCTGCCACCCTGAGGTTGATTCCCAGATCCCACAAGGTAGCCTGTGAGAACTGACTTCTGCAAGTTTTCTTCTACATCCACAGGTACACACACACACAAACAGACACATACACCAGGCACATACAGCACACACACACACACACACACACACACACACACACACACACACACCACACTCACACACAACACTCAAATGTGCATGCATGCACACACATAACACACACAACTCACACACACACATAGACACACACACTTACATAAATAAATCAAATCTTTTTTTTTCATCATGCTGTTTAATCTAGCATGTTGCTTAGAAAGGCTTGTAGCAAGATCACAAATACCTCTCCAGCATGTCTCCTAGAGAGCATTTCACGCAGTGCTCTGTTTGGGCGTTAGTCTTTTGTCTTTTGTCTCTCTCTTCAATAATGGTCAGACAGATTCCTTTTCCTCAGTATCGGAGACTATTGGGGTCCAGCCCTCAATAGTCCCCTCCCAGGGTCTGGGAAGAATCTACAGCCAGCTGATAATTTAATCTTTGATGACATGAAATGAATCTACGTACACGAAACTCTTTAGTCCATACGCTTTATTCTTCTGAATCAGTTCTCTCTCTACAAGCTTCTATTCTGCTCTCATGCCTAGCTCCTTTCTTGTCTGATTTCTCTCTACAATTTTCTGCTGTCCCCTCTAAGTTCTCCCTTAATTTTCTCATCTTGGTTCTGTCCCATCTAGGTTCTCATCCATCTAGTTCTTTCCCATCTCAGCTCCTTCCCATCTCCTTCTTTCTCATCTTGTTCTTCCCCATCTGGCTCTTCCTCATCTTCCATCTCGTTCCTCTAGTCCTCTCTTCTAGTCCTTCAATCTAGTTCTTCCCCATCTCAGTTCATTCCTCTCCAGTTCTTACTCCCCATCTAGTCCTTCCATTCTCTTTTCTCTTTTCCAACTCTTCCCTCTCTGAAAATAAAACTGCCTTTTTATCCCTTTGACCCGTATCTCTCCAAGCTATCTCTGCTCCTGCCATTTCTGGCAAGTGTGCTCAGTCGCTAGGCAACTTGGCCAGGCAACTTCCCTCACAGCTAGATGTGTCTGTAAGTAGGAACCCTTTAGTTCTGAGTTAATTGTTAAGGGTAGATCTAAAACTAGAGATAAGACTTTGGAAAGGAGAAAGTTATTCTTAATTGGCACATCCGCCAGGCCTTCTCAAACAGGTAGTCTGGACGCTTAAGTCTGTTCTTAGAGAGTACAGAGGTATCTCTGATAAGGTACTTTCGTCCCTCTGGGGATGGACCTGACCAGATGCTGCTAATGACAATAATTACAGAAAGGCCTGAAATTAAGGATCCTGGTTGTGTTGTTGCTCAGAAGGTTATCTAAATATTCCTTAGTAGAGGGGAAATTATGCCCAAAGAAGGATGGAAAAGCTACAATAGCATATGAGAAATTCATAGCAGGAAATGGCAATAATCAAAAGCCAACATCACCAAGACTCCTTGAGCCTCAGCTTGATCTCTGGAAGGCCTTTGGCTTCTTATGGGTATTAGCTTGTCATAATCAGCTGAAATCCTACTTGATATATTTTTGCGACTTGCAGCACCTAAGGGAGGAGAAATCCATGGTGTTGCCATTGCCAATAACAAAAATGTTGGAAAACCATGTGGCAAAGTTGTTGCCATTGGCATCTTTCACGTGAATCACATCAAAAGAGCCAAGATGTCTCTCTCTCTATTGGTGATCACACCAATTCTTCCCAAGTTAGCACCTCCAGTCACCATACACAGGTTCCTGGTGTCAAACTTGATTTAATCGGTTATTTTGCCTGTCTCCAAATCAATCTGAACGATGTCATGCACCTTGATGAGGGGATGAGGGTAGGGAATAGTAGGAGCATCATGGGTCACCTGAGGTGGGATTCCTTTTGTGCTCACAAAGATCTTTCTCACTTTGCACAACCTGTACTTGGCCTCCTCAAGTCTAATACGGTGAACGGCAAAGCGACCCTTGGTGTCGTAGATCAGAGGAAGTTCTCTCCAGTCTTGTCATGCGATGACGTCCATAACCCCAGCAGCATCGGTTATGTTGGTCCTGACTTTGCCATCAATCTTCATGAAGCATGGCATGCAAATCTTTTTTACTTCATCTCTAGTCAGGGCATACTTAAGTCTGTTCCTTAGGAAAATGATCAGGGGCAGACATTCCCTCAGCTTGTGAGGACCAGTGGATGGATGAGGAGCAAACAGACTGGTCAATTTATCCAGCATCCAATGTTTTGGAGCTGCTACACAGTTCTGATGTTTCTTAGGACCACGAGCCATGGCTGGACTGGGAACGGAAAGAGACTCACCCTTGTTCCAATGAACGAAGAAATTAAGGTCAGAGGCATCGAACCATTTTCTCAAGACACGTTTGTCAGCAGAATGGGAATTGGTGGTTTGACAGGCTGATGGCTCTTTTCTAAAGCACAGTGCTCCAGCAGCCACTGACCCTGCTGGCTACTGTGATGCATCTTGCTGGTCCTTACCTGAAGGGACAGTCCCCAGCAGCCTTTCAATGAACATGGGCCTGGTCAACTTCCTTCCAAGTTCCAAAGCTTGCATGGAGGCAAAGAGGGGTAGGCAACAGGTACCACCTGGGTCCTTTCTTTGCCCAGTGCCTGGTCTGTTCCAAGGAGTGGACCTGCCAGCCTGAGCATGGCTGACCACACGTTCAGCTTCCATCTAAGCCTTTGTTCACTGCATGGGGTTGGGGAGGGCAGTTCTCTGGTCCTTGACACCATGGCTCACTCCCTCTGTAAGCCTCCCATTGATGGTGGCCAGCCTGGCCTTGGAAGATGGCCACTCCTTCTTTGGAGAGTTCTGGAAATAAGACTTGTTTCCCCATCACGGGGAGCTGTAATCAGGCAAGAATGCCCTTCGGCCATTAGAGTCAACAATTGTGGTGTGTGGCGTGCTGGACCCACATTTCTAGATGCAGCCACAGTCAGGGAGGCCCCATGCTTATGCAGCATCCCGGAAGCCGTCACCTGTTCTGACTGTGTGAGTTTGTGTGGGACATGGTCACTTGGCTGCAGGCTTTGCTCTGAGCCATGAGTTTCATATTTACTTTTTAGCTGTTGGTGCGGAGGGTGAGAGGATGAGTTTGTAGAGTTCCTGAGTGAGACAGGCTGGCTTGGCTCTCCTGCCTTCGTTAACACTCTGCCCTTGTTCACCTGGGTACCTGACACGCTCTAACAGCGCTATCCAGCAGATACAGCCCACCTGGGCAACCTCCAGGTTGAAACTGGAAACACATAACTAGACTTCCCACTAGGGCTGTTTGGATGTGGCTAAGGGGTGTCCCCAGAGTCTGTCTTGGGAGCCTGGTCCTCGGTGAGGTGGCACGGAGAAGTGGGGTGTGATGATGGTCAGAACTAACTCCTTTTTACCTCAGAGATTCCCTCCCCCCATGTGACCTCCTTCCAGGCTGCCATCCACCACAGTATGACACACTTGGTGAGGGACCATGACACAGAACTGGGGCCGTGCCGCCGGGCTCTCAGTCTCCAGAGCCATGAACTATATATAAATCTCCTCATTAGCACCTGGCCTTGGGTATTTCATTATAGGAACAGAAAACATGCTGACATCGTATATGTAGGATGCAGTCACGTCACTGGGTTGAACCGGCCATATTTCTAATGTTCCCTAGTTGTTTGTGGTTAGTTACTATCATATGAGCAGTGGATGAAGTGTTAGAGCCCACCATTGCCAATAGCGATTAATCCTACATTATGTAATCGATTTGAACTTCACACTTATACTCAATATCACTGCTAATTGAGACTTAGGTCATGTTCCCCGCCCCTGTGCCCCACTAGCCCCCCACCGGAACCTACATGCTGGCTTTGCCTCTGCCTCTTTAGTCCAGGCCACGCAAACAGCTGCCACTTGGGGCCTTAGATTATAAACACGGATTCTCCCCAGTGTTGGGGGCTGGAAGTCAGCTGAGGGGCAGTCAGTCACGTGGGGTATGTTCGGGGTCCTGGGTGGAGCACCACTCCTGGCCACAGACCACATTCCAGCATGGAAGGGGGCTACAGTGTGACTGGAGTCACCAACCCCATCGTGAGGCTCCACCTTGCTGGCTTGATCACCCCATCACACCCACACACTAGGATTAGGGGCAGGGCCACCGACAGCTTGGACTCAGCCCAGAGCTCATGACTGCCGAACACAGGGTTTTCTGGCTGATGATCTAAAACCTCCCCAACACCCATGCAGCGTGGACACTCGGATCAGCTTTCATATTCATGTTTTCTTATAGGAACATATTGTACATCGAAGACATCCCTTACCACCTTCCTCCACCTCACTTTTCCCCCTCTCCCTCCAAATCAGTCCCCTTTGTTCCCCTAGACCAGTGGTTCTCAGTCTTCCTAATGCTGTGACCCTTTAACACACCTCATGTTGTGGTGACTCCCAACCACAAAACTAATTTTGTTTTCATAAACAAAATATTTTGTATTCATAATTATAATTTTGCTACCGTTGTGAATTGTAATGTAAAATCTGTGTTTTCCAATGGTCTTCAGCAACCCCTCTGGAAGGGTGGTTCAACCCCCTGGGGGGTCACAACCCACATGTTGAGAACCACTACCATAGACCATTGATTTCTGTTTGCATTTAATCCACGTGTTCACGATTTTCTGTAACCATATAAAATCTAGGGACTTCTAATGGGATGAAATCTACATTTGTCTTTCAGAGAACTGGCTGGGTTCGCTGATGTGATTGTTCCCAGGGTCGGCCGTTTCCTTAAAAACAACCCGACTTTGTTCTTTGTGCCTGGATAAAGTTTGGGCTGTGCACACTCGAACCCTCTCTCTGTCCATGCCTGTTGATGGGCACCTGGGCTATGAAGAATAGTCTAGAACACACTGCTGTGCAGACACCTCTGTGACCTGTGGCCCTGGAGTCCTCCAGAGACCAGTGCTCACACTCACTCATCCGTTCCACTGACATTCAGCTCCTAAGCACCCAGCTAAGTGTCCCCCAATTCTTTTCTTTCCTAAAAGGATATTTTTTTCATTGTGAGTGTACATGCTGTGGGGGGGGTGGGGTTTATGCACATGAGTATAGTCCAGAACAGAGTGTCGGATCCTCTGGAGGTGGAGTTACAGGCCAGTGTAAGCATCTGATGGCAGTGTTGGGAACTGAACTCGGGCCTCTGGAACAGCAGCCAGTGAGTACTTTTAAACCCTGAGCCATCCCTCCAGCTCTGTAACCATTATTTCTTGTCTTAGTTACTTTTCTACGGCCCTGGCAAAATACCATGACCAAGACAACTTATAAAAGAAGCATCTAATTCAGGAGCTCACAGTTCCAGATGGTTAAGTCCACGACCATCATGGAGGGGAGCATGGCAGCAGGCAGGTAGACATGGCCCTGGAGCAGTAGCTGATATCATGATCCAGAAGCATGAGACAGAGAGAGCTAATGGAGAATGATGTGGGCTTTTGAAATCCCAGAGCCCACCCAGTAGCACCCTCTTCCAACAAGACCACACCCCCTCATCCTTCCCAAACAGTCTACCATCTGGGGGCCAAACATTCAAACATATGAGTCTATGGGGGCTGTCCTCGTTCACACCACCTCATTTCTTGTTGTTTGTTTTTGTTCTGGCTGTGTTTTCTCTCTCTCTTGTGACTGAATTGGCATGCTTGGTCTCAGTGAGGTATCCACTCTGTTTATTATCTTTTTCCTTCTGTGTCTGGAGGAACTTGCTATGTTTGTCCTTAAAGTCATTGTGTGGAAGCTCTGGGGTGATAATTTGTTCTTCCCTGCCTCCAAGGGGAATTTTAAACCCAGCTGCTCGGGGTTACATTTCCTTGCATACTTCCCGTCTTCTGTTTTGGAATGTGGGGAATCATAGTTTGTCTTACTGGGCAGCAAGGAAAAAGCTGTTTAACCTCTTTGTGCCAGGTTCTCCTTATCTGTCTACATAGAAGTTAATCTAGGTGATAGGACAGTGGGTAGATATTGAATTAGTTACTTTCATCCTAGTGATAACAACCTAAGGATTTATTCTGGCTTCTCATTGGAGAGGGCTTCAGTCATCATGGTGGATAAAACAAGGTGGTGCTCACAACAGCAGGGACATGGGGCACAGGCTCCTCATGTCTCCTCATGCCTCCTTACCAGGAAGCACAGAGTTCAGGACCAAAGCAGAGTCTAGCTGGAACCCTCAAGCCTCACCCCTGCAGAACCCTCAAGCCTCACCCCTGCCGTCCTACATCTGCCCGCTAGATCCTGTATCCAGTGGTTTTCACAACTTTCCCAAAACAGCACCACTGCTGGCTGGGTATCAAATATTCGAACATGGGGGCCTAAGAAGGACATTCCAGTCAGTGACATTCCACTCCGGTCCCTGTTAGCTGATGGCCGTCCCTCAGAGCAAAGCCCATTGAGTACAAATTCAAACCTCTCCATAGTCCCTCAACAATCTCAACACTTGAAAGTCCAAAATCCCTTTTGAAACACAAGACAGTCGTTTAACTATGAGCCCCTGTAAAAGTCAAACCCTGCTCGCATCGGTCAACGTGGTCTTATTCCCAATCCGAGCAAGAAGAATAGAGACAAAGACCACCAAAAGCAGAACCCGCCAGGGCACACCCCTTCAGCCCTGAGTCAAGAATCGCAGCCTCATGGCGTCATTGTCAGGGGCCCCAGTGCCATGAGCAGCCTTGACCACGGCTCTACTGCCTGAGGCACACATCTCTTTCTTTGAAGAGTCCCACCCCATGCCTGCAGCTTTCCTCAACAGATTTCAGGCTTCCTGGCATCTCCCACATACTGGGGTCCCCATTACAGTATTCTGGGACTTCTCTAGGTCCCCATTACAGTATTCTAGTACTTCTCTAGGCCCCCATTACAGTAGTCTAGTACTTCTCTAGGCCCCCATTACAGTAGTCTAGGACTTCTATAGGACCCATTACAGTATTCTAGGACTTCTCTAGGTCCCCATTACAGTATTCTAGGACTTCTCTAGGCCCCCATTACAGTATTCTAGGGCTTCTCTAGGCCCCATTACAGTAGTCTAGGACTTCTCTAGGTCCCCATTACAGTAGTCTAGGACTTCTCTAGGTCCCCATTACAGTAGTCTAGGACTTCTCTAGGCCCCCATTACAGTAGTCTAGGACTTCTCTAGGTCCCCATTACAGTTGTCTAGGACTTCTCTAGGTCCCCATTACAGTATTCTAGGACTTCTCTAGGTCCCCATTACAGTATTCTAGGACTTCTCTAGGCCCCATTACAGTAGTCTAGGACTTCTCTAGGTCCCCATTACAGTATTCTAGGACTTCTCTAGGTCCCCATTACAGTATTCTAGGACTTCTCTAGGCCCCCATTACAGTATTCTAGGGCTTCTCTAGGTCCCCATTACTACTTAGGCTTGACCTTTGCAGCTTCCTGCATAGGCCATACAGGCTCACGGAGCGACTCTGGCCTTCCACACAGTGCCTGCCCTCAGAGGCTGGCTGGGACCTTGGCACATGCTCCGTGACATCGCAACCTCTGTACTCTGCATGCCTAAAGTCACAGCACTACATGGACAGTGACAAGGTTGTGTTCTCGGCTCCAGACCTAGCCTGGCCCTCTTTCCCCACAGCCCAAGCAGTCTCTTGTACCTGTGTCAGGGGAATCTAGACGGTCTTGTTGGAGCAAGTTGCCCTAGGGTGGACACATTCTCACTCTCGGGGCCTCAGGTCTATTGCCGCAGTTCATCGTGTGGAGTTTTTCCTCATTTGCACTGATCTCTTCAGCAGTTGCCACTCGCTTCTGTTGGCACCGGCTATATCGACAGCTGCTTTGTTGGAGACTTCAAATTCTCTCCCACACCTTTCCCCACCGAACTGTGTATTCTCCACATCTCCCTGCTCTGCTTTCTGCTCAGAACTCTCACTGTAAACCTGGAGAAAGGCGGTGAGCATCAACCATGCCACAGGCCTGATGCTAGGCCATCTTTAAAATTCCCTCCATCGGAAGAATTAGTCCATTAGTTTCTAACTTAATCCCATTCAGTATTCTGAGACACGGGCAGAATGTAGTCAGCTTCATTGACAGGCTGTAATCCTGAATGGCCTAGAGCCCAGGTCTCAGGGGAGCCCTATTTGTAATGTCGAGAGTCAGGTCTTCACGGTCTGCACTGACCTCTGATCATGTGAACCGCCACCAGAATGGCCCATTAAGCTCCAGTTCACAATAGTCCAGGACTCTTCCACATTCCTCCCATGCCCCTGTCCAAAGGCCTGACCACATGGTCAGATGCACCACAACAACAGTGCCACCCCAGTCTGGTTTTCTGTGGGGTTCTTTTCTCACAATCACAAGGGAACGCCCAGCTCAAGGAGGATGGACCTATCTGGGCTCATGGCTTGAGAGGGTACACCGAGTCCCGGCAGAAGGAGCAAACAACCATGCATTTCACATCTTAGGGATCAAGGGGCAGAAACTCCAGCCAGGACAGTCAGCCTGTGGTCCCCCAAGCTACTCCCCGGCCCCCACCGTGACCTTCGACCATCAGCTAGGCCCTGTGTTCAAACAACACAGCCAACTGTGGGTCAAGTGTTCAAGCACACGGTGAGCCTCATGGAGACATTTCACACTCAAACCACGACAGACAGGACGTGCTGAGAATACTGCCAGGCAGGCACACATCAGGTTCCCAGGGCATTCCATGCACCATCCCTGTCCCTGTCCTCACCACGGTAAGGACTGTTTTTCTGAGCTCACTGAATCTGTCATTCAAGTCTGTGCACTGTGATGTCCTGCTCTCAGGTCATGGCACCAAGCTTCCTGTGTCCCACTGAGGACAAATGCTGCTGCTCCCTCCCTGTGGCTGCTGTCCCCTTGGTCACACTCCTGGGGACAGTCTCACAGCGAGATGAGTCTGTGGTGTCACCTGTGGGTGGCCACAGAGGGTTATGGCTAACAGTTATGGAGCATGGAATGCATTGAGTGTGCAGAAACACCCAATGACCTAAGCCAAATAAAAACTGCAGAAGGCCTATGCCCCAGGGACATCATGTCCTGAGTTCCTCAGGGAACGAGCACGTTCTCTGATGAGGGTCTAGAGCTCTGTGCACAGCTCTGGCACTGTCTCGGAGTCTCATGGATGTTTTATACTGGTGGCTTCTGCTTCCCTCTGACCTCACCATGAGCCAACAGGTGCCCTGGAGGACTACTGGGTGCTCAGAATCTCTCTTCACCTGGCCCCCTGTGAACGTGGGCGGAACAGTTCCTTGGACAGGCAACTCAGCTGTTAGTGGAGGGTCCCCTCACCCACAGACACCAGACATGCTTGTTAGCATCGGGATTCTTGGTTTGTCACTTCACTGGACCCCAGAACAGCATGGGAAGTTCTGGTGACAATGGCCTTGCTCACCCCTTCCCTCACATCCGCCAAGAATCCTCTCCCTCTCCCTCTCCCTCTCCCTCTCCCTCTCCCTCTCCCTCTCCCTCTCCCTCTCCCTCTCCCTCTCCCTCTCCCTCTCCCTCTCCCTCTCCCTCTCCCTCTCCCAAGGAGGCCTCCGTTCTGTGGGAGACTCAGCTGTGTGAGGTCTGCACATTGTCTTCCTGCCCACAGTTCTATTCTGCACCTGACAAGAGAGGATGAGAGGACCCTGGATGCAGGAGAGGTATGCCTGAGATGGGCATCTGGGATCAGGGACAGCTCTCCCCTGCTCACCTCCCTGGCACAGGCCATCCAGGATGATAAGCAAACTCCACGTGACCTTAGTCCATGCCTGCCTCCTGCAGCCTGTATGTTCACCCTAGCCTCAGGTTTTGACCCAGGACAAGTGACCCTGTGCTCCAGGAGGACATTGGCTTATGGCTCGGTCAGACTCAGTGTGGTCTCTAAATGCCTAGGAGACCAATTCAGTGACCATCTTCATCTCCAAGAGGCCCTTGGCCTACAACTGACCCATCCTTGCACCATGGAGACTTCATTGGACGTCCTCCCTGCCTGCTCCAAATCAGGATACCTGCCTCCTCTTTGCTAGTCACAGACCAACCAGGTCACCATACTGAGGTCAGAGGTTGGGGACACAGAATGCTTCCTCAGAGCCAAGAGTCATCTCCAAAATCCTGACAGGTGGCCACCAGGTAGAGAGTACACACAGCCCAGGGAGACCAAGTTCCAGGGGTCCCAACAGCCACAGGCCCAAGCAGAGTGATCAGCACAACAGTTTATGACTGAGCTCCGCAGAGCTCCCTCCAGACTGAACAACAAGGAAGAGGAAGGGCCCAGAGCCTCCTGCAGCAAAACACGCCTGGGGGATAAAAATCCAGAGCCCAGAGCACCTCACACACACTCACTCAACACTCACACACAGTCACTCAACACACTCCCAGCTCCCAGCTCCCAGCCAACCCCGCCATGGCCGCCTCCACCATGTCTGTCTGCTCCGACACCTGCACCAACTCCTCCTGGCAGGTGGATGACTGCCCAGAGAGCTGCTGTGAGCCTACCTGCTGTGCCCCCAGCTGCTGTGCCCCCAGCTGCTGCCAGCCCAGCTGCTGTGCCCCAGCCCCCTGCATTACTCTTGTCTGTACCCCAGTGAGCTGTGCGTCCAGCCCCTGCTGCCAATCTTCCTGCAGCAGCTGCTGCACACCCTCATGCTGCCAGCAGTCTAGCTGCCAGCCAGCTTGCTGCACCTGCTCCCCCTGCCAATCGTCCTGCTGTGTGCCTGTCTGCTGCACACCTGTCTGCTGCAAGCCAGTCTGCTGTGTCTCCATCTGCTCCGGCTGCCAGCCATCCTGCTGTGTGCCTGTCTGCTGCAAGCCTGTCTGCTGTGAGCCTGTCTGCTGCAAGCCTGTCTGCTGTGAGCCAGTCTGCTGTGGGGCTTCTCCTTCATGCTGCTGAATGTCTAGCTGTGAACCTGATTGCCACCTGTCTGCCCTGGCCCATGGTCCTGCTGGGTGTTCTGGGCCCACCCGTCCTTACACTTCCTCTACCAGTCCAGCCAGGTCTGGAGCCTGAGTGTCCCCCAGCTACTCTCCTGCCTCAGCTCCTGGAAGTGCTGGCTGCTCCACCTCACCCACTCCCAATCTGGCTGGCTTGATCCTGCTATGTGCTGTGTTACTCTTGGCCTCTGAGCACCAATAAAACCTCTTCTGTCCCATTCCATCTCCATAGTAACTGTCATACAGAAAAGTGGCTCTGTGGTCTACACCTGTCTCTGGGGCCCGCATCTGGCTCTGGGCTCTTGCACCTGGCTCTGTGCTCTGCACCTGGCTCTGGGCTATTGCACCTGGCTCTGGGGCCTGTACCTGGCACTGAGCTCTGCATCTAGCTTTGGGCTCTTGCACCTGGCTCTGGGCTCTGCACCTGGCTCCTGGGCCTGCACCTCACTCCTGGGCCTGTACCTACCCCTGGGCTATGCACCTGGCTTTGGGCTTCGTACTTGGCTCCTGGGCTCTGTATTTGGCTTCTGGGCCTGCATCTGGCTCTGGGCTCTGCACCTGTCCCTGGAGCCTGCACCTGGCTCCTGGGCTCTGCATCTGACTCTGGGCTCTGCCTCTGGCTGCTAGGCCTGCACCTTCCTTTTGACTATGCACCTGGCTCTGTGAGGCCTGCACCTGACTCTGGACCTGTGCCCATCCACTGTCTCTGTATCCACATCTGTGAGGTGTGCGGGTCATCAAATATGATCTGAAGTTCCTGTCCCCTCATTCTGTGCTCTGCCGCTGGCCACTTCTAGATCTTCTGGGCAGTAGAAACTCTGCACACTGGTCCCCACACTGAGCAGCACTTAGGCTCTGAATAAAGCACCCTACCCCACTGCCCATGTCCACCATTGTGTGTGTGGTGAAGATGAGGGGACTCTGGCCTCTGGCCTAGCACCCAGAGGGTCCACTGTGGGGAAGTGTGGGCATCCTGTCTTCCTGCCCATGCATGTCCTTGGGGAGGCTGAGTGAGCACCAGAATGCTTCTGGCTGCCCACTTATGGGTGGAGGCTGAGGCATGATGTACAATGGAATGGGGATGGCCATAAGCCCGGAGTGGCCACAGCAACCCAGAGTGGTAAGGAAATGTGCCCACAGGAGACAGAAGGACATGATGTTCAAATGTGGGCAAACGTGACCTCACCATTACTGAGGAACATTAAGAATTGTCTCCTGGAGCCGGGCATGGTGGTGCATGCCTTTAATCCCAGCACTCAGGAGGCAGAGGCAGGTGGATCTCTGTGAGTTCGAGGCCAGCCTGGTCTATAGAGGGAGTTCCTGGACAGGCTCCAAAGCTACACAGAGAAAAGAATTGTCTCCTGGAAGTGCAAGGGCAGAGCAAAGGGAAGGAACTGGTCAGGGAGAGGAAGGCAGTCTCTACAGGGATTCCTGAGTCCACTTAGCAGCAGGGGCAGTGGAGGCCACCTCATCATGGACACATTACCCTGGAGTCATGTGACAAGGAAGACAGCCAGGTGCCTCCATGTTCTGCTGCTTGGGGGACCAGCCTCAGCAGTGCAGGGCTCGAAGGGAATTCATGGAGTTGGTGCACTATGACTTTTTTATCTGAGGAGGTAAGGGAAAAGACACTCACACACCCTCTTGACGGTTTCCTTCAGACCTTTTCTTTATTCTTCTTTTGTATTCTGATTCTCCTTTTGTATTCTGATTCTGTATTCTATCTCTTTACTTTTCTTCTACAACTATATACCCCAACAAAATCTTTCAGGCAATATAGAAATTACAATGTGGTTACATATATTTTTCAAGTGAATGATTATAATGAATACATATAAAAACATGTTTTTCATCTCCCTTACATGAGTAAAACAAAGTCATCCCAAGAACCCACATACATTGTTTTAACTTTTAAAACAATCAGCTCTACCTTAAATCTTTAGGGTGTATACCCATTCATCAATAGTTTTTTATATCAGGAGATTGAGGACAAAAATGGGTACAAGGAATTGATCACCAACCAATCCTATCAGGGAAAGTACATCAACTAGTAATGACTGAGCTGCTTTGTATTTTTGACCCTTACCTAAAGAATCTATAGCTATGTGTCTTTGTGAACTTCAGATTGTTTTTTAGGGTTTTCATCTCAAGGCTATTATCAAAACATCTGATCTAACCTGAAGTTATTTTAAGGCTTTGTTTCAGCTATCATGCACACTGAAAACTGTGAATGCATCTTTCAACATTAAGATTAAAAGAATTCTAGCCAGCCTGGCTCCTGTGGACTCCACTGTTTTTCTTTTCTTTTTTTTTTTTTTTTTTTTTTTTTTTTTGGTTTTTCGAGACAGGGTTTCTCTGTGTAGCTTTGCGCCTTTCCTGGGACTCACTTGGTAGTCCACGCTGGCCTCGAACTCACAGAGATCCGCCTGGCTCTGCCTCCCGAGTGCTGGGATTAAAGGCGTGCGCCACCACCGCCCGGCCCACTGTTTTTCTTAACCTGAACTGTGATCTATGCAGCTCCTGAGGTGAAACTCATGTGCTCTAGCTGTGTGACACTTCCTTGTATTTATTTTTAATCATCAAAACTCTACTTAAACTAACATTATTATTATCAATTAGACAGTACAGTTTAAGAAGAAATCATCTTCACAATAATCCACAGATAAAAATGCCCAGTAGAACGGGATGTATCCATGAGATAAACACACTACCTTACAGGCAGTGGGGAATCTCCCCACAACCATTCACACCATGCCAGATACCAGAGAAAAATTGTAGCGGCAAACATGTAAAGGAACACCAGAAGCAAAAGACATTCTTGAGTCTGTGGTCTCGGGGGTCTTGCCTATCCAAGATTCACCCATCAGAGATTCACCTCCTGGTGGGCTGGCACTTTGAACTTCAATTGCCACCTGATGCTCTTCTGTCACGGCCGTCAATACACAGGACACTGAAGCATAGAAACACCACAGCACAGCTGGGGGAGCTCTGTGACTGCCACCTCTCAACCCCGCCCTACTGGGCCCAGTCCTGGCTGGCAGCAGGTGCAGTCCCTATGTGGGATTGGTGTCTAGGAACATGTCTAGTGGACATGTTTCTGAGGAAGCTTTAATGTCAACTTGACACAGTCTAGAATCATCTGAGAAAGGAGTCTCAAATGAGGGATTGCCCAGATTATATTCGGCTGTGGACATGTCTGTGGGAGATAATCTTGAGTGTTAGTTGATGTAGAAGGGCCCACTGTAGGTGGCACCATTCTCTGGACAGGTAGTTCTGGCTGTATAAGAGAGCTAGCTACTCACTCAACAAGAGGGAAATCATGCCTGGTACTGGAAACCTAGCCAAATACCCAGGGCTAGTGAAGTGTAAACCAGCATAATCTCTAACTACATTCCAAATGTTTATCCTTATACCCACAGATAAGTGTAGTTCTTATCCCTCATCAAGGAAACTTTTTGCAACAGACAGAGACAATAACAGGAAATGGATCAAAATGCAGAGTTGTGGAGCCCAGTCCCTACTGATGCATCTATAACACACTCCTCCACCTACAGCTCAGGGATGATTTCAGAAGAGTGAGTGGAAAGACTGTAAGAGCCAGAGGAACAGGAAGTTTGCTGTGAGATTGTGTCTCCTAGAAAAAAAGCCAGAGAAGCTGCACCCCTGAAGTCTCACTAACATGGCTGCCTAAATGTGAGCTGAACAAGGACAAAACTAGTAGATGTGCTAAAGTGACCTCGATCCTACACAAAGAACTACAGGCAACTAAGGAACACTGTGACTGGGAAAAAATAGTCTTCCCCAGGGAAGAACACACCAACTGGTTATCCAATACCAAAGGATCAACCCTAAAAGCATATATATACAAATAGCATTATATGAAGTGAGCAGGTTGTATTTATATTTTTAGGGATAGATAGGCAGATAGATAGATAGATAGATAGATAGATAGATAGATAGATAGATGACGTGTATGTGTCTGTGTGTGTATGTGTGTGTGTGTGTGTGTGTGTGTGTGTGTGTGTGTGTGTAACAACAATCACAGAAAAGGAGATCATGGGTTTGAATGAGAGCAAAAAGGTATATGAAAGGGGTTAGAGTGAGGAAGGGGAAGAGGAAAATGATGTAAGTATATTATCTCAAAAATAAATAAATAAATAAAGCTAGCTAAGCATGAGTAGGCTATGTTCCTCCATGTTTTCCACTTCAGGTTCCTGCTTGAGTTCCTGGCCTGACTTCCTTCAGTGATGGACTCTGACCTGGAAGTATAAGTCAAATAATTCCTTTCCCTAAGATGCTCTTGTTCAGTGGGTTTTATCACAGCAACCGAAAGAAAACTAGAACATGTAGGCACTGGTCTTCACCTGTCTGAGGCTCCCTGAGGAGCCAGCCTCAGTTTCTCCAACTTCAGAACTTGCTGAATACAGGGAGGGCATCGGTCAGGCATCCAAGTGTAAACAACCCATCAGTGCTGCCCAGGGTAGAGAAGAATGCCTGGGTAAGAGTTTGAGGAAACCTGGGAACCAGATGCTTTGAGAAATTAGGACTTTGAAACAGTCCCCGGAGTCTAGAAGGCCCCAAACATGACCACAGAGGCACATGCTGAGAGCATCACTGGGGGCTGAGCTCTGAGCCCTGAGCAAACAGGAAGTAGTGAAGGGGAGAAGGGTGGAAACTGCCAGCTGGAAGCTGAGGGGGAGCCCCACGGGTAAACACACAAAAGCTACAAAGCTTAGGGGCCGGGACAAAATACCTGAGATACACAACATATAAGGAGGAAGAGATCGTTTGGGCTCACACTTTTCGTGGTGGAGAAGCATAACATGGTGATGCTCACCTGAGACCAGGAGGAAAGGGCAAAGGGCCAGGGTCCCTTCACAGGCAAACCCTCAGGGACCTTAAGTTCCTTCTACCAAGTCTGTCCCCTAAAGGGTTACTTCTCACCCTAGTAGTGCTGCAAGCTGGGGACTGAGTCTTAGCTTTTAAGTCTTTGGGGGTCATTTAAAATCCAAACCATGACACCAGGCATTGAAGGAACTCTGCCAAGTCACTGCCCGAGCACCACCTTAAGAGAATAGTTCCAATATATAGTACATGTGATGAGACTACTTCAGAAAAAAAAAACTGTAAGGCAAAAATAACAAGTATACACTGGAAATGTCAGCAACAGGCTATAGGGATGTGGGGGAGAGACCCAGAAGCCCAGAACCAGCCATTAGTGCTCATTATCCACGGTCAGCAAGTTCTGCATCCTGCAAAGAAGTAAGCAGGAGCTGGGCACAGGAGGAAACAGCTAGAAAATGCTCCCAGAGGCTGTGCTCACTGGAGGGGGACCTCTAGATCAGACCACACAACAGAGGGAAAAATGGGAGGAATCACACAGAAACTCGTGACTTGGAAAGTAAAACAGCTGAAGTGGAGATTTCCCGGTAGGGCTTTGGCGATGTGACAACAGGCCCCTGAGACAGCCAGTAAGTGCGAGCAGTAGACTTTTAAAATGAAGATGATTGGGTGGATCTTGAGAGACTAGCGGATACCCTAAGGCACGTCAACATGTGTGAGAGGAGTTCCAGAAGGAGAGAATAAGAAAGAAATATTTAAAGAAATGGTGCCTCAAACATTCCTAATTTTAATGAAGCACGCACTCCACTCCAGGAAACTCAATGGACAGCATGGACAACGGCGCTTTCATGGGGGCATTGGATCGCTAAGAGAGCAAAACAGTGAATCTTGACACAGTGAGGGAGATGACTGACTGCTGAGGCTTTGTGAGAAGCCAGGAGAGCAGGAGGAAGAGGATTATGGATGGTACAGAGTGCTGGGAGAGGGTAGGGGGGAACCATCCTCTGACCGAGCAGAGTCATTAACTACCAAAACTGAAGCACAAGCAACAGCCTCAGATGGGGTGGTGCCACCAGAAAGGGTTAATCCGTAGCAGGTCTGTCTTATAAGAAATACTTATTGTGACCGAGTGGTGCACTCCTTTAATCCCAGGACTTAGAAGGCAGAGAGAGGTACATGGATCTCTGTGAGTTCAAGGCCAGCCTGGTCTACAGAGTGAGTTCCAGGACAGCCAGGGCTACACAGAGAAACCCTGTCTCGAAAAACCAAAATAATAATAATAATTAATAATAATAACAATTTAAAAAGAAAAGAAAAGATACTTATTATGGCTGAACCGACTAGACACCAGCTAGTGGCTGGACCACAGTGAAGGGACAAGTCAACTGTAAAGATGTCAGTTGACATCTGTCACCCAGCTTGTCTCTCCTGGCGCTAATCTGTAGATGTTCACAGTGCATGCTGGTTCTGGATGGGAACTCAGCCAAGGCTGACCCGAGCCATGCCTCGATGGATGCTTGTCCTTTATAGGGATTTCTGGGTTCATGTCTGGCTTGAACTGTTCGATTCTTTATCAGTCTGGCTAAATGTCATTAGTTCTGCTGCTCCTTTCAAAGAGCTGACTTGGGGCCTCCTCAATCACTGCATTTCTACTTGCTGTTATTTCTTAGTTCTCTCATCTTGGTGTCTTTCTGTTAGCCTTGGACATCACTTCTCTTCTTTGTGGTGTGAAGACAGATGGATGTGAGATTTCTCACTCAGGTGTCCCAGCTCCCTGCTCCCTGCTGAGAATCATTCTGGCTACCACCTCATCAGCTCTGACAGCTGCCTCTTCTTCCAGCTAAGCCCTTTCTAAACCCCTTCCATCCTCTTTGGCATCCAGGTTGTCCATGAGGCTAAATTTACTGTGAACTCCGTATGGATTCTCTTTTTTTATATTAATTAATTTTTTCATGTATTTTACATACCAACCACAGTTTTCCCTCCCTCCTCTCCTCCTGTCCCCCCATCTATCCCCCTCCTCATCCACTCCTCCTCTGTCTCCCTTTAGGAAGGGGCAGGTCTCCCATGGGTGTCAACAAAGCATGACACATTAAGTTGAGGCAGGATCAAGCTCCTCCCCTGGCATCAACCCAGCCTGCAGAATAGGTTCCCTGGATTCTAAAGCTAGGCAGGTGTGTGCAGTGCATCACCACTTAGATCCATCTGTGGAGTCTCTTGTCCCCTCTCCCTGTTTATCAGTTGCTGGCCACTGCAGCCCCTGGCTGTCACTGATCTGTATTCAGTCCCTATGGTACCTACTTGTTGTCACCAAATACCTGAGGAGAGGAATGTTTCTGCTCAGAGTCTGAGGGATACAGTCCATCATGGTGGGGAAGGCTTGGCGGCAGGAGTGTGAGGCAACTGGCCCAGAGGCAGACCAGAAGTGGGGTTGGCTATAAAACCTCAAGGCCTGCCCCTCCTCCAGTGATACATCCTCCAGCCAGGCTCCACTTTTTCTTTTCTTTTTTTGTTTTTTTTTTTTGTTTTTTTTTTTGTTTTGTTTTTGTTTTTGTTTTTGTTTTTCGAGACAAGGTTTCTCTGTGTAGCTTTGCACCTTTCCTGGAACTCACTCTGTAGACCAGGCTGGCCTCGAACTCACAGAGATCCACCTGCCTCTGCCTCCCGAGTGCTGGGATTAAAGGTGTGTGCCACCACTGCCCGGCCAGGCTCCACTTCTTAAAGGTTCTACAACCTTCCAGTGTGGCACCACTAACTTGGGACTAAATATTCAAACATGGGAGCCTGTGGGGACATCTCACATCCAAACCACAACTATCTCCTCATTGTGACCTTTCCCGACGTGTCTTAGGCATGGAATCATGGTGTTTCACATATTGCCAAGGGATGTGTGGACAGACCCTCCAGGAAGGCAAAACTGAGGATGACAATAAGCACATGTAGTTACACACCACTTCCCAAGTCATCACAGAAATGCAAAACAAAGCCCCGTGAACACGCTCTGCACCCCAGGTCCACCAGGGTGACAGTGTGTCTCATTCTTGTAGCCAGGTTCAAACTGACCATCCCACTTTATTTCTGGGTGTGCCACATAATGCTCTGTCTCCTTTATTTCCTGTTTTTCTTGTTTGGGGTTGCACGCATGGGATTTCCATTCCTCCGCTTTCCCTCTCTTTTTTCTCGGGTTGGTTCCCAGCCGCTGCCCCCAGTTAGCACAGGTCAGTGGTTAAACAACAGCTGTAGATTTGGGACTCTGGAACACAGATGTCAGCACAGCCATGTGACATACTGCTCCTCAGACAACGCAGTGTGTTGAGACCCTTTAACGCCAGAACATTCTTATCCCGCTTTTGCGTATTCTACCTCCGTAAAGGTTAGTGAGGTGTCCGATACGGTCGGCAGTTGCTCAGTTTACCCGCACACCCTTCCTCTGCAATACTTCAAAGCTTTCCCAGAGTCTGTGCCTGAGGAGGTTGGTGTCTGGCCCTCATCTCCAAGGACATTCTCTGTGGGCGTAGAGCTCTAGGTTGGTACCTGTTTTCTTTCCGATGAGAAAGGATGCTTCCATGGCCTCCTGGTCTCCACCATCACATCGAAAAGTCATCTGTCAGTCATGCTGCTTCTCCCCACCCCTACTGACGACTGTCATTGTAGCTCACCCCCAATGTGGGCATGCGTGGATTCCTATGTAGTGCTGCACTCAACTCTTTAAAATGCACCTAGAATACACTCGGTTTGTGCTCATGGATCAACGTCTTTCATCAGCTCAAAGTCCCTGCCTGTTTGTGTTCAAATACCTCACCCCCATCCCTTTGTCTCTCCTAGGATCCAAACCGTTCCCCATGCTGCCCCTTTGCCTGTTCCTCCATCTCCTCTACTTCAGCCCCCCCAGCACCCCGTATGCAGTCACCATACCCATCGCCTCCTTCCCTTCACTAATCTCTTCGGCCTTGGCTGATGTGCTGTTAACCTCATCTACCACAGACTGAAATCTCAGCTTCTGTGCCCTTCATTCCCAGGATTGGGTTCTCATTTGTGGACTGCCAGTTGCCACTGTAAAAAATCTCCATCTTTCTCCCCATTTTCCTGAAAGGTGTGTCGCTGACCCTTTAAGGTAAACGCTTCATTTGATCTGAAGAGAAACGAGAGCATCGCCATGGTTACCCTTTTGTTGTTTGAAGGGCATCTCTGCAGTCACCCCTTTGCTTTCGTAGTGCCGGGGACCAAACCCAGGGCTTTGTGCATCCTAGGCACTCGGTCCACCACCAAGCTATATCCCCAGCCCTCATCAGTTGTCTCGAGTTCATGTGTGACTGTTCTAGGGTCCAGGCCTCTTGTTTGTTCTTCGTGACTCTTGATCAGCTGGTCTTGTCATCTAGAATGCCTGGTAATGCTTGGCCAATGACAACAATTCACTGTGGCAGAGGGCGGTGGGGGGGGGGGAATCTAAGATCCCAGCCGGGCAATGGTGGTGCACACCTTTAGTCCCAGCACTCCGGAGGCAGAGCCAGGTGGATCTTTGTGAGTTTGAGGCCAGCACGGTCATGAGTGGCAACCGTCCTCACCAGAGCTGGGCTATGGGAGGAGTACTGGCCTGAGGACATTGTTCTCCCGCCACTACTTCTTGAGAGGGGACGAGGGTCCTGGCAGTCGGCCATGGCCGGATGACATCCCTGCAGCCACAGGATGGCTGGGAGAGTCCCACCAGTGACACCCCAACCTCACTGCTCACAGAGCCTCACCTAACTGTCCCACCACTGTCCCCAGCACCACCCACTGGCAGGAGACAGACAGGCCTGACAACAACATCCCAGACAAACAAACACCCTGATGAGCCACACCAACAAGGAAGGGAGGCCAAGCCAGACAGCAGCAGCACAGGGGGATAAAAGCTGACAGCCCAGCACCTCACACACACTCACACTCAACACTCACTCGCTCACTCCTCACTCTCCTCCAGCCAACCCCACCATGGCTGCCTCCACCATGTCTGTCTGCTCTGACGCCTGCACCAACTCCTCCTGGCAGGTGGATGACTGCCCAGAGAGCTGCTGTGAGCCTACCTGCTGTGCCCCCAGCTGCTGCCAGCCCAGCTGCTGCCAGCCCAGCTGCTGTGTGCCCAGCTGCTGCCAACCTAGCTGCTGTGTGCCCAGCTGCTGTGCCCCAGCCCCCTGCCTGACCCTCCTCTGCACCCCAGTGAGCTGTGTGTCCAGCCCCTGCTGCCAATCTATCTGCTGCACACCCTCATGCTGCCAACAGTCTAGCTGCCAACCAGCTTGTTGCACCTGCTCCCCCTGTCAGCCGTCCTGCTGTGTGACTCTTTGCTGCAAGCCTGTCTGCTGTGGGGCTTCCTCCTCATGCTGCCAGCCATCCTGCTGTCAGTCTTCCTGCTGTGTGCCTGTCTGCTGCAAGCCTGTCTGCTGCAAGCCTGTCTGCTGCAAGCCTGTCTGCTGCAAGTCCTGCTCCAGCGTGTCCCTGCTCTGCCGCCCTGCCTGCTCCCGCCAGGCCTGCTGTGGCCTCTCCTCAGGCCAGAAGTCCAGCTGCTGATGGATCTGTCTACTCCCTGCCCATGTCCTGCTCCCCAATCCCTCTCAGCCTCTTTAGTCTGCTCATGATGTGGGATCTGCCCCCCCCCCAAGGACAGAACCCCAACATGTTCCCTACACTGACCTGACCTGACTTCCTGTCTCCCAGGAGCTCCATCTGCACCTTGGGTCAGTGTCCCTCTTCACTGTCCCTCTGCCCTGGTCACTTGTCTTCAGCATTGTCCTTCAGAGTTCAGAACATCAATAAACCCTTCTCACTGCCTGGATCTCCTCTCATACTGTGGGAAATGTGACTTAAGTCAATGTCAGTCTGCAGACTGTGGTTGTTTCCAGGAGGGAGGCACTTAGCCCTGCAATAGTGAGACATTGTGCAGAGCATGACATTGAGTGGAGCTGTAGCTCAGTGTCATGCTCTGCACAAAACAGAAGCATGAGATGCTGCCATGATGGCCCCCCACATCTGGGAAGAGTCCCCAGCATCCACAGAGGGTCCCCACGGTCCAGTGGGTGATGGTCTCAGACAATGTGCATAGCTGGCCAAGAGAAGCTGCTGCTGGGCAAGGGATTCCCAGTAAACAGACAGTGGAACTCATGTCTGAGGCATCTCCTGGGCGGGAAGCCTGTCTTTAGCATCTGGAGTAGTTCCCGGAGGAAAATTCCTCTGAAGGGAGTCAGAGAAATTACCTGACCTAATTTACCATCATAACACCTAAGTGAGTCCCAAGTGACCAGCCTGCTGCCACCCAGCCCATCCAGACAGAGCTTGAGGGACCACAGAAACGCAGCATTCAGCTGAAGAACCATTCAGTTTAGTAGGCACCCCAGGTGGGAAAATGTGGTCAGTAGAAGATCAACCAATTGGTAGGGACCCACGGTCCTCACCTATCCCACACAGCCAAGATGTTAAAGAAAGATGGAGCGATTGAGCAAAGACAGGAAGACATTTAAAGACAGAAAACCAGAGTAGGATAGCTGGAAGGAGCGTTGTGTGGAAGAGGGATGCTGAGGTGGGGGTGGAGCTCACAGCCACTAGAGGCTGTGATAAAATCAATAAACCATGGGCCTGGCTCAGGTACTGTCCACAGTGAACTGCACAGGAGGAAAGGAGTGAGCTGGAGCAGCAGACGGAAGCCCTGCCCTGCACAGCCCAGCCCGAGGACCTGGCTTTGTCACCAACTCCACTCGTGGTGTCAGAGATGCTCAAGACTTCGTCAAATAGGTCACACACACACACACACACACACACACACACACACACACACACACACACACCATCACTGCAGCGTCTTACAGAATACTTTGCTGTCCTGAGTGCCCTCAGGGTTCTGATACCCTGTGGAGTCTCTCTGTCCACCAGCCTCCAGCAATCCCTTTACAGCCTTCTCCCCTCTCTTAGAACCATGCTCAGAAGGACTCTATGCCCTTCCAGGTCCCACTACACCCCCCCCCCCATATCCTCCATGCCCCTCCAAGGCCCTCCAGGTCCATGCCCCTCCACAATCCTTTTCCTCTGAACATCATTCCCTGCTCTGGATGTAGAAGCTCTCACTTGGCAAGTTTAGCCCTTCCCTACAGGGTCTCTCTCTCCCAGCTGAGGCTCAGGATGGCTCTATGGCACTTTCGGCATTGTGGCTCAAGTGTTAGCGTGCACGTCCATTCAGAGATCTCTGTGAAGATCTGGCTTTTCAGCTCCTTTTGAGAAATACCAAGGAGTGTGAGTGCTGAATGGTTGGAGGTATGTTTGATATTTTTAAGAGCCCACCAGGTTCTTCCACAGCTCTGAGCCATCCCGTGTTCCCAGAAGTACTGAGGGGAGCTCCTGTCACTCCTTCCTCCCCAACATCTCTTGTTGGTATTTTGATGTGGGGCATTCTTACAAGTATATAGATTCACTCTCTCATTCATAGTCTCTCTCTCTCTCTGTCTCTCTCTCTCTCTGTCTCTCTCTCTCTCTCTCTCTCTCTCTCTCTCTCTCTCTCTCTCTCTCTCTCTCTGTTTTTCTACATAGCACAAATTGTCCTCACACTCATGATCCTCCTCCTCTTGTCTTAGCTGAGATCACAGACGTGCCCCACCCTGCCTGTGACTTCATTTTTCTGAGTTTACACTGTGGAATCTGGATGTCTTCTTTGGCAAAGGGTCTATCCAGCTCTCTTGCCAAGTTTTGAGTCAGGTTGATTCATTGTTGATATTAAGGCTCCTTTGCAGCGTGCACAGCAGCCTCTGTCAGATATGGGGAGCAGACACCCCCATCCCTCCACCCTCCCATCCCCCACCCCCATTCCATCAAGCCCTGATGCCCCTTCTGTTAGTTGCTTTTCTGATGGTGAAAAATACCTGAACAACACAACTCAAGGAAAGAAGGGGGTTATCTTAGCCCAGGATTTGAGAACACAGTCCGTCACGGCAGGGAAGTCACGGTGGCAGGGGTGTGAGAAGACACACTGAGTCCTCAGTCAGGACACAGAGAGCGAGACATACACGTACTCAGGTCACTTCCTCTTCGTTATTCATTTCAAGACTCCAGCCCGTGGTTTGGTGCCCCCCACATCCATTGAGTCTCAGCCAATCCTCTCTGGAAACACCCTCACAGACACGCCCAGAAGTGTCCCCAGTGATTCCAGTTACTGTCAGGTTGACACTGGGCATCAGCCATCACAGTGCAGACTCAGCAGAAGCCCTGCCATGGGAGAAGCTCACAGCCGTGGACACGTGTGCCGAGGAAGCCTCGGGTCAGAGCTAATGCACGAGGAGGAAAAACAAAGACCCGGTGGAGACAGACCAAGAAGAATCCCCACCAACGACCCTCAGGACCTCTCCTGAAAACTGGAAAGGGGGTGGCACATCTGAAGTCACTCTGAGGCAAGTGTTACCCTCAGGCCGTCCTCAAAGACAAGCATGCAGACAAGTGTCTTAGGTCTGTCCAGCTCTCCTGCCCATTTTAAAGTCAAGTTCATTGTTTTTAAGGGTCCTTTGCATATTGCACATGGAAGTCTCTGTCAGATAGGCCCTCAGCAAACCCCAGCCATAGAATCCAGCATCACAGAAACAGCCATGTGCCGTGGCCGCTGTAGCTCTTCAGTGTGCCCAGAACCCAGGTGCCAAAGGCTTGGTCCCCAGCCGCTGGTGTTGTCGGGAGGTGGTGATGTCTGTAAGAGGTGGGGCCTCATGGGAGGAAGTGAGGTCATTGGACATGCTGGTTGGTTTTTTGTTACCTTGACACAGCTAGGGTTATTGGAGAAGAGGAAACTCAATTGAGACAAAACTTCCACCGGATTGCCTATAGACAAGTCTATGGAACGTTTTCTTGATTAATAATTGATGTGAGAGGGCCTGGCCCACTATACATGGTGCCACCCCTGGGCAGGCGATCCTAGAGTATTTAAGAAAGCAGGCTGAGCACGCTAAGGGAAACAAGCCAGTAAGGGGTGTCTCCCACAGCCTTGGCTTCAGTTCCTGCCTGACTTCCTTCGATGATGACTATGATGTGGGACGGTAAGATGAACCATAAACCCTTACTACCCAAGTTGCTTTTGGTCATGGTCTTTATTCACAGTAACGGAAATCACACTAAGACATGGGAGTGTGCCTTTCAAGGGGACACTGGGACCTTATGGCCTTCTTCCTCTCCTAGCCACCACAAGTAAGCAGCTTCCTGTTGCATTCCCATGACACACCACCTGACACAGGCCTGAAGGCATCAAACGGCCATGTGGTGTGGGATGACTGGAATGAGAAATGTCCCCCAAAGGCTCCAGTGTTTGAACATCAGTTGGTGGCACTCTTTGGGGAAAATAGGACATGCGGTTCTGTGGGAGGAAGAATGTCAGTGGAAGCGGGCTTTGAGAGCTTAGAGACTCCCTCTGCTTCACAGTCTCTTTCTGCTTCATGCTTGTGGCTCAGGATGTGAGCTCCCAGCTTGCTGCCCCTGCTGCCCCAGCTGCCTCTACAACCTGCCACTTCCCCAGCACAGTGGGCTCTTATCTCTCGGGAAGCATAAGCCCTCCGAAACTGTTTCTTCTTTAAATTGCCATGGTCACGCGGTGTTTTCACACAAACAGGAAAGTCACTAAGGCATAGTGACACTTCTAGAACTGGGAGCCAAGTAACCTTTCCTCATTTATAGGCAGATTGCCTCTGGTATTCTGTCACAGTAACACAAAGCTGCTTAACACTGGGGCTAAGTGAGCTTTATCTCTGGAATAAAACATTGGTTTAATATTTGAAAAATCAGCTAATACAATATATTGTGTTGATATAATAAAAGCAAACATCATACAATTATATCCATATGTACAGAAAAGGAGCTGGGACAGCCCAATACTCTTTCATAATAAAAGCCCACCGCCCCCACAAACCCAGGCGAGGGGACTTCCTTACTCTGATAGCTGTTAGGAACCCACAACTGACATCACCATGTGCCATGACTTCTCCCTAACTTCCAGCAAGGGACAGACATCTACTCAGCTGACCAATCCCAGTCACCACTGGGGGGCAGATGTCCTTATATCCAAGCTAAGCCCCTGAGTTGCAAAAATGCATGCTTTGGAAACTATGAAACTAATGTGAAAGCCTTCTAAATACATCAGAAAGTGGTGCCCCCTACTCATCTGGAGACTTTTCCAGTTCCTAGCAGAATCTGAGTAAACATCTTTGCAAAAATTTGCAAGTTGGTTTTTAAATTAATAAGTAATTTCGAGAGAACCATAATCACCACAAAAAAAGGACAAATACAGACAATTCACACTTCCCAGTAAAATTTTCCCATAAAGCAACAATGAGCCCTTCTGCTGGTCCTGATCTATAAATAACAAAGAACAGGTCCCTTGTCACTGCCCAGGCCACTGCCCCAGCTATGTGCTCAGTAAACCTATGAGAGGGGAGGGGAGGGGAGACAGGAGGAGAGGGAGGGAGAGAGCAAGGGAGTGGGCATGTTTTACCTTTACGATGTGCGCACACACAGGCTAAGTGACTGTGTGCTCTAGTGTGAGGCAGATTTCTCAGATCAACGTGGGAAGCAGACTGTATAAGAGACTGGCTGATGTGATGGGCCTCGTGGGTACTAAACTCTCACCTTTAAACCATACAGGCATGAGCCAGGCATGGTAAGGCACACCTGAAATCCCACTACTTAGGAGGAGGAGGAGGCAGGAGCACCAGGAGTTCCAAGTCATCCTGAGCTAAACAGTGAATTCCAGCCTAGCCTAGGCTACATGAGACCTTGTCTCAAAAGAAGAAAGTTTAAAAAGAGGCATAACTATGAAAGAAACATTTTGCCAAGTAAGATGCCTGGGCAGGAGTGAAGCGGGTGAGAGTCTCAGAGGGAAATGCCAGGTACAGGAGCCCCACAGCCTGTTAGAGCCAGTGGGGCCGAGAAGCCCAGTGTGGGGAGTACGTTCCCTCACATTGTGTATAGGACACTCTGCAAACTCGAGGCAGCTGGGCAGATAGGCCCACGAAACACACTCAACACAATGCCAGCTATCACCACAAACACCAAGAACGAAGAGTGGGACCCAGTCACACTACTGTGGAATGCAGATGGCCTGCCTCTCAGCGATAGTGGAGCCTGAAGATAAACATTTACCCATCACGTGACCCAAGAAGCCTACACGGAGATTTCCTCTAGAGAAAAGAAAACTCATTATCATCACACAAAATGCCAAACACAAACAACAGTGACAGCAGCTTTATTCATATCTGTAGTAAACAGGGGACAGTCCAAATACCCATCGGTCACTGGCTGGATACACTGGTAAATCAATACAATGGAATATTATAGAGCCATAAAAGGAGATAAATTTGGTATACAATAGCTGGTTGAATCTTAAGGTTAGAATATCATAAACCACAAAGAATGGTTTAAATGGAGGGGAGGAAAGGGGTGTGGAGGGTGGCCACAGTGGGAAGCAGACCTCTCTGTGGGTCCAGGGAGGCAGGCTTGCTTGCTCCTTCAGCGTTAGAAGCTTCAACTGGTTCCTGGGGTTCCTTTGCTGCCCCTGGCTTTGACACTCCTTTCTGCAGGCAGGAGCTCTCCAAGAAGCCTCTTACTAAAGCTCAGCCCCCTCCCCTCCCCTGGCGCCGTTCACCCACAGTCATCCCACAGCCACAGCGCGTGCAGGAAGACTCAATCTTGGTGCATCCATCCTACTAGGCTCAGGTTGGGTGCTGGGCTGTCTGATTGCTCCCAAAGTGTCACTGTGCATTCGAGACACAGGTTCCCAGCCTATGTGGGCACACAGCATGTGGTGAAGTTTCACTTGTGGGCCCACAGTGAAGTTTCACTTGCAGAGGGGCACAGTCCCTGCATCTGTGGGACTTTTCTCCACAGCTCCCCTTCTCTGTTGAAAAGCCTGTGTTCTAGAAGAATCTATCTCCCTCTAGTTCTCCTCATTGTCTCATTCTCTGCAGACCTATGCCATGGTGAGACACTCAGGATGGTCTTCTGCAGTGTTCAGGTACACCTCTCCACCAGGTATATATATCCAGCAGGCTTTACAACCCTACCCACCCACCTGGACTAGAACTCCTGCTACTCACTGCCTAGTGGAACAGCCTGGAGGAGGAGGCATGTGGTCTGTGCACAAAGCCAGATCCAGCATGGCCAAGGCTCCACGCAGAGGACCAAGTACCACAGCACCCTCAGGCCCTAGTCAACACCCTGTGGAGCTGTGACTGTCCTGTAAATAAACAGATTAACAAGGGCTTTCAGGACGCAGCTTAAAATACCCATGAGGAAGGAAGGTTCTAGAGGCTTCCGGCTGAAAACATAACCTGTGTGGTATAAAAGCTGACACCACAGCACATAACATACACACTCACACACTCACAAGCTCCCACCTCCCAGCTCCCAGCCAACCCCGCCATGGCCGCCTCCACCATGTCTGTCTGCTCTGATGCCTGCACCAACTCCTCCTGGCAGGTGGACGACTGCCCAGAGAGCTGCTGTGAGCCTACCTGCTGTGCCCCCAGCTGCTGCCAGTCCAGCTGCTGCCAGCCCAGCTGCTGTGTGCCCAGCTGTTGCCAGCCCAGCTGCTGTGCCCCCAGCTGCTGTGTGCCCAGCTGTTGTGCCCCCAGCTGCTGCCAGCCCAGCTGCTGCCAGCCCAGCTGCTGTACCCCCAGCTGCTGCCAACCCAGCTGCTGTGCCCCATCCCCCTGCCTGACCCTCATCTGCACCCCAGTGAGCTGTGTGTCCAGCCCCTGCTGCCAATCTGTCTGCTGCACACCCTCATGCTGCCAACAGTCTAGCTGCCAGCCAGCTTGCTGCACCTGCTCCCCCTGCCAGCCGTCCTGCTGTGTGCCTGTCTGCTGCAAGCCTGTCTGCTGCACACCCATCTGCTCTGGATCCTCCTCATGCTGCCAGCAGTCTAGCTGCCAGCCCTCCTGCTGTCAATCCTCCTGCTGTGTGCCTGTCTGCTGCAAGCCTGTCTGCTGCAAGCCTGTCTGCTGCAAGCCCTGCTCCAGTGTGTCCCTGCTCTGCCGCCCTGTGTGCAGACCTGCCTGCTGTGTGCCCACCTCCTCCTGCTGTGCCTCCTCCTGCCAGCCCAGCTGCTGCAAGCCCTGCTCCAGTGTGTCCCTGCTCTGCTGCCCTGCCTGCTCCCGCCAGGCCTGCTGTGGCCTCTCCTCGGGCCAGAAGTCCAGCTGCTGATGGGCCTGTTCCTGGTGCCAGCTGGCTCAGGTCCCTCCCTGTGGCCCCTCTCAGCTCTATCAGTCTGATTCTGATCTGGAATAGACAGTCCCCCAGGATGGATCCCCAACCTGTCCTTTGTGACTTGACCTCTCCCCCTTCTACTTCCTAGGAGGCCTGCTGATCCTCTGGGTCACTGTCCCTCCCCCTGTCCCTCTGCTCTGGGTACCTGCCCCTGACATCAGCTTGTCAGAGCTCGTGGCTTCAATAAACTTTTAACCACCTGGATTTCCTCTCATGTTCTGGTTCATGCTCTCTGCGGTTCAAGTAAATGTCTGTCTCTTCAGCCAGGAATGTTTCTAGGGGGGACAGTAGCCACCTCCCCTGGGGGTCACCGGTTGTTTGAATGAAAAATGTCCCAAATAGGTGCATTTATTTGAAGACTCGGTCTCCGGTGGATGGCTCTGTTTGAGGGACTGCTTGAGGATGTTATTGGGGAGGCTTTGGGAGTTGATAGCTTCATGCACTTTGGGTCCATACTCTGTTTTCTGCTTGTGGTTAGAGATGTGACCTCTGGCATTCTGTTCCTGTCACCTGCTGCCATTAATCTCCCACCTTTATGGTCCCTCTCTCTGGAACTCTAAGCCAACTCTTTCTTCCATAAGTCATGGTGCTTACTCACAGCAACAAAATACAAAATGGACAGGCTGAGCACTTGACAGCTCAAACCAGTATGAACCTGGTGTGTGTGTTGGGGCAGGGGATTAGGGGCTTCCATCCCTATACCTCTCCATTCTCACTTCTCCATCCCTAGCTCCCTCTCAGCGTACTGTGGCTCCTGATCCCCTGGACATTACTGGGAGGGTTTCGTTTTCTGTCACCTGTCAGTTCCCAAGCTCCACACCATTTCCTGGAAGTCCCCAGGAAACAGACTCACTCTTTTCCCACTGAGTACCACAGGAGCAGAAAGAGCCCTCCCCTCTTTATAACAGGGGTGTGGAACTGGCATGCAGGTTCACTTGGGCAGAGCCTGGCTAAGGAAAATAGTAAGTGTGCACACATCCGCATGTACACACTCAACTATCGCCAGGGCTAAGTTACCTTTCAGCTCTTTAGCCTGTGTTTGGCTAAGGACGGCTTGGTGAGATGTATGGATATAAATAGCCCACAGTGGAAAGGACAAGCCTGCTTTTGAGATCACAGACTTACCACTCTGCTTTGCTGACTATAATAAAAACACACATAACATAGAACTTACTGTGCTCACCTTTGTGAGCGCGACTTGGCAGCACTGAATTAGTTCATTCACATTCTGCCTAGCAAATCTCAGCTGTCCCATGAGTTACTGGCTGCCTGCTCTGCAACCCCCCTCCAAACCCCTAGCACCCATAGTGTTGTGTCTTCATGAATCAGAGCCTTTGGGAAGCTAAGCAGACACTTTCCTTACGGCCTGGTTCCTTTTACTCAGTGTGAGGTCCTCCTGGCTCCTTCATGATGGAGCAGGTCAGGACCTATTTCTCTCTATAAGCTGAAAACATTCTCTTGAGCACTTGGACTAGGCTGCTTGTCCTAAACCAGCTGGGGGTTGGGGTGGGGAGGCATACTGAATTCCCACCCAGAAGTGCTACTGGGTAGGGTGCCATCAGCTCCATCCACTCCCTGGTTGGCCCCACCTTCCTCCTCTCAGTCCCACCCACTCTCCTGCTATGCCCACCCTCTCTCCCCACCCCCTCGCAGGTCCTGCTCCCCTCTCCCCTTCACCCCATTGGCCTTGTCCATCCTTCTTGGTCCCTCCCTCCTCCCTTTCCTTCAGCCCTGCCCCACCTCTGGCCTTGCTCTTCACAGAAGAATGAATACCTGTTCTCCCTGCTGGCGGAAGAGAAGGACACACTCCTGCTCGGCCTGAGGTACTCACCCACACAGCTGCACTTCCTATTTCTCACCGAGGACTTGGCTGGTGCCTGGCAGACCCGTGTGTCCTTCCGGAGCCCCGGCCTCATGGACAGCCAATGGCACACGCTGATCTTGGCTGTGTCCCAAGGATCCTTTTCCCTCACCATGGACTGTGGCCTCCCAATAGACATGTAGGTACCAGGATGTGCATCCCGGTGATTGACCATGTTGTGTGCCATCTGAGCAACCCATTCCAGGGACTGTTCTGCCACTGTGCAGTGGGGAGTGGGTCTTGGGCAAGTCTGCCCCTGCCTCTGCCCTGCCAAATCCTTTACTTGGGACAGGCTATGGAGAATGCCTTAGGTGCTGGCCCCTTAGGCAGGTCCCTGATAGGGATTTGTGGAAGGCAGGCTTCCATTATCAAGCCAGGGGTCATGGAGCAGCTACACTACTCTATGAAATGGAGGGGTCCGATCAGGGGCCAGAAATCATTTATTAGAATAACTGTGGCCAAGGAAGATCTGAGACCTTCGGGTTGAGAAAGCATGCCAGCACCAAGGCTGCAGGCTGGGCTCAGGGGCCAGGATGCCTAGCACAGAGTGGAGGTGGCCTATGGGTGGAGAGCTGGCTGCCTGGTACCCCTGGCCAGGAGCTGGGTGCACTGCAGTAGATGGTTAAGAGTGAGGAAGCAGGAGCTATAGGAGAGGCCAACATCATCTCATGCAGAGGCTCTGACCACATGTCCCTCCCTTGGCCCTGCTATTTTTCATGGCTTCCTCAGTGAGTTCAAGCTTCATAGTAATCACAACCAGCACTTTCCAGAGACTCCTGGGTCTCCAGCAAGGTGCCTCTCTCCTATCTGCAGCCACCATTCTGTCCTGCTCCCCGGGCTGTGTGAAAGCACATAATGGCTATGTAGGTTAGGGTTCTGATGCAGGGAAAGGTCCTGGAGATTCACTAGGAGGTAGGAAAAAGGCCCTGTATGTATCCTTACCATGCATTTCTGCAGGAGCTCTGTCCTGGGGTGCCCCAGCTCAGGTCCACTGGGGGCTATGAATGTGCCTTTACCTGCCAACTGGGTCTTAAACCAAGTCAAGATGATAGCTGAGTGAGACAGCTCCTGATGAGGAGGCAGAGGGCACAGAGGCGGGGAAAAGATTGTGAGCATGCTCAGATGCAATAGGAAAGGAGATGGAGGTAGAGAGATGCGGCCACAGCTGGGGAGCCTGGGACCACTACAGCCAGAGGGGCAAGGTGTCCTCCTTTGCCTCAGAGTGGGTTCTGCGCTGCAGGCCCTGGACCTCTAATTGCTATGGAACCTGTCACCATAACTGCCCCAGGATGCTCGCCTGTTTCCCATATGAGACCCATCCCCTATCTTTATAAGCAAATAGGGTGTATGCCCTTCCTCATCTGTGACACTAGTACTGTCCACTCACGTTTCAGAATGGCTGACGTTCCCTTCCCACCCACCCTATCAGTAAGAGGAGCCCAGTTCTTCATTGGCAGCCGGAAGAGAACCAAAGGCCTATTCACAGTGAGTGTGGAGGGGCTGCCAGCAGCACCCCTTCCCCAGGGCTCTGGGGACAGCCTGTCACATGCTTTAGATGATAGATTGCCATCTATGCCAAGTGAAAACCAGAAACACAAAGGTGTTGAGGAGTCCACCACAGGTCCCTCACACTCTTCCCTGAGACTCTTGGATCCCTGCTCACAGGTCCTCCTAGCATGGAAGCCTGTCCCCAACACTCTCATAAACAGATGCTTAAACCCAGTCTTTCTGGTCCTGATGTATGTCTGCTCCATCCATCCATCCATCCATCCATCCATCCATCCATCCATCCATCCACATACTCATCCATCCACTCATACACACACACATTCATCCACATACCCACCCACCCATCATCCACTCCTCTATCCATTCACCCATCCACATCCACCCATCCTTCCATTCACCCACACATCTATCCACTCATTCATGCTCTTATCTACCCACCCATTCACTAATCCACTCACACATTCATCCTTTCATCTACCCACCCATCCACTGATCCACCCACTTACACATCTATTCACACACCCATCCACCTATCCATCCATTCACCCATACATCCATCACCTGTGGTGTACTCACTGATAGAATGGTATCTGGAGTCTACTCCATAGCTAGGAGCTATAGTTCCCTGTGGTGCCCTCGGCATCTGCAACCATACCTGACACATAGTAATCACTCTGTGGAAATGTACTTGTGTTATGACTGGATCGGCAAATGGGAAAACAGATAGGTGGATAGATCCAGCGTAGATGGGTGGGTGATGATGGATAGATGGATGCATGCATGCATGCAAGGGTTGATGCCTGGGTGGCTAGATGTATGTTAGATGGGTGGGTAGATGGGTGGGTGGGTGAGTGAATGGATAGAGAGATGAATAGGTAGGTGGACTGATTGGTTATTAATGAATGGACATGGGTGGGCTGGCAGATGGATGGGTGGTAAATGGGTAGGTGAATGGATGATAGATAGATAGAAGATAATAATGAATGGACATGGGTAGCTGGGCAGATGGATGAATGGTAAGAGGGTAGGTGGATGGACAATAGATAGAGGGAGAGAGAGATGAATGAATGAATCAATGGTGGGTGGATAGTGAAGGAAGGAATGGAAGAGTAGCTGGGTCAGACGGAAAAGCAATGTGGCCTCGTCACTCTAGTTCTGTGTAGACAGACCCTTCTTCACTAAGAGCAATTGTCTGCCATCACTCCTGGTGTTTTCCCAATAACCCATTCCCACACTGCAGGCTAGACCCATTGGGCCATATGGGCCCAGTTCTCCAGCAACTGGAGATATCAGTGGAACCTCACTTTCTCCCTCTGCAGGGTCTGATAAGGCAACTGGTTCTGCTGCCAGGCTCAGATGCCACCCCAATGCTGTGTCCCAGCAGGAACGCCAGGCTGGCTGAGCTGTCCATCCCCCAGGTGCTGAAGAGGCTCACAGAGAAGCCTGATGATAATGAGGTGCTGAAATATCCCTATGGTTAGTAGGCGGGGCTTGCTTCCCACCCCAGCAACATCTGAGAGCACTGGCTCCTTTCTCAGCCTTTCCAGTGTGTATCTCTCAGTCGCAGAAGGGCAGTTGTCACTCAGGGCCATCAGAAAGGCCAGAACCACTAACCTGTCCCTCCTTTGAAAGGCTGTACTTACATAGCCTACAGGCAGACCGTGTGCCTTTATTGGTCTTCTGGGCAGATGGTAGACATGGCTTACATCAGGAAGGCTCCCCCCTCTGGATCACTAGCCAGCAATTGCCCATGTCTCCCAGCCACTCCCTCTAGCTTATCCCAAAGCCCAGCCTACACCAAGACCTAGCTCTGTTTCCCACCAGCCCTCCAACCCATGGCATCTCCTGGATATGCTTTCTCTGGTTCATATCTGCTCCATCCTAATGTTGGATTGCAATGTCGAGCCACTGATTAAAATCATACCCCCAACTGTCCAGAGTCTGAGAGTCCCTCCCCAACTACCCATATACCCCTGCTCTGTGGAAAGAAGATGAGGCGAAGGACAGCCTGGTACCCAAGCATATGATTCTCACGTAATAAATAATGGAAGTTCCCATTCGAATATATCGGGCATTTAGGTTTTACTGTGTTACATCGCTGCCTGATGCTGATGGAGCTGTCCCCATAAAGCCAGGAGGCCTGGCATGAGACCAGTGTTGGTACCAGTGGTGGTGAGATCAAAACACAGACCCAAGAATACTGCCCTTAGCTTAGCTCCTGCTGCTGAGAAGAGGCAGGCAGGCTCCCAGGGAAGAGTAGAGGAGTGTATGGCTATTGAGGATGTCCGTGGGGTGACAGAAAAGGGACAGAGAGACACGCCCTCCAGGTAGAAGGGGGTGTGGTCAGCCAGCCACATAGGAAGCATTATGCCTGGGACCTCAGGGGTGCCCACCCTATGTCCAGTGTCCTGTGCTGTCTGGGGCTCCCTTCAGCCACAAGAAAGGTAAAGACAGAACCACTGGGCTTGGACCCCTCGCACAGAGTTCTTATCTCGGGAGTCCTGATATGCCAGACACTGTTGCCTGGTCTTCCCCACAGAAGCCGACATGAAAGTAACCCTGGGATCCCGGCCGCCATGCACCAAGGCACGGGGTGTCCAGTTCTGGTTTGATGCCGCCCGAAAGGGGCTCTACCTGTGTGCGGACAGCGAGTGGGTCTCCGTGTTGACAGGTGAGGCTGGACCCAGAATTTACATCCTAAGCACACAGAGCAGCTGGATGTATCTCCATTAGGAAAAGGCTGTCATAAAAGGCTGAGAGCCCCATCCGTCTGTAAGGGCCACTTCAGAGAGTAGAAAGTCACCACTCCAGTAATAACTTCTGGAGCAGGTGGCTACCAGAACAGCCCAGGCAAGCCAGGATGTCTCCCTCCCTAGAACAGGCATGCCCATCCCCAGAGCTGTTCTCAGAACTCTAGCAAGTGTGGCAAACCTGTGTGTTCAACCTAGAAATAAGCATATCCTGGGTGAGCCATGAGGGTCGAATGGCTGGCTTCTCTCGGCAACCCTTCCCTGATAGATAGCGGAAAGAGAGTGCAGCACAGACACTCAGACCTTCCTTTTGTCCTGTTTGAGTCTGGGGCCACACAGGCCCCAAAGCCCCTAGTGAACAGGAGCAGCCTCCCTTTGATGGTCCTTTCCCAAGAGGATAAAATGGGGCTCCATCTCCTTCATAAATTCCAGGGCCCTGGACACAAGCCTAGGAGCCGAGTCATGGCAGGGTCCCAAAAGCCACTCCCAGGAGAACCCCCAGCTCCATTCCTATGCACACTGACTAGGTCCCCATCCTCCCATTCCAAGCCAAGACCAAGCTGGACTACGTAGAAGAACATCAGAGTCTGCACACCAACTCAGAGACCCTGGGCATCGAGGTGTTCAACATCCCCGGGGTGGGACTCTTCGCAGCGACGGCCAATCGGAAGGCTAGATCAGCCATCTACAAATGGACAGATGGGAAATTTGTGTCCTATCAGAACATCGCCACACACCAGGCACAATCGTGGCGACATTTCACCATTGGGAAAAAGGCAAGTCTGTACAGGTGACTTCCCCTTCCTTGTTGATGGGCACCTCCATGGGGTCCACAGGCTGGAACTCTGCAGGTCAGTGCATCTCTCGGAGTTCCAAGCCCTTGCTAAGTGGTGGGGGTGAGGGGATGCTCAAAGTCATAGGCTTTAGGCTGTAGGAGTGTGCCTATAAGGAGCCTGCTCAGCTTCCCACAAGGCAGAGGTGGTACCAGCTTGAAAGTCTGGCTGGTCCTGTGCTAAATCACTACAAATCAAAAGTGCTAAGATTTGAACCAGGAATATGGCTTGGTTGGTAGAGTGTTTGCCTAGCATGCACACATCCTTAGGTTCGGTCCCCAGCACCGCATAAACTGGGTGTGATGTCTCACACTTATAATCCTAGCACTCAGGGAATGGAGGCAGGAGGATCAGAAGTTCAAACACCATCCTCAGCTCCATAGAGAGTTTGAGGCCAGCCTGGGCTACATGAGACCCTGTTTCAAAAAACACTAACTTTTGGAGTGACCTCCCGGGGGCCAGTCGTAACACAGATAGCATTGCTGAGTGTACTTCTCCCTCTACCATGCTGGCTACACAGGACGCGTAAGTGGATGTTAGTGGCAGGTCCCCGGAGGTCAAGGGCCTGAGAGTTGGCCTTGGGCAGTTCCTTCCACCTGGGCTGCAGTGAGCAGAGGACCTGTTCAAGGAGAGGGCATTGGCACCACGGCAGGAGAAAGGAACGTTTTCTTCCCAATTCCTGCAGCCTGCACGGCAGGACATTGTCCTAGGGACAGCTTTGTATGGCTATCTCCAAGGGCTCCGGCCCAGCAGAGGGCCCATGCCAGACACCGGGGACAAAACAGGTAAAGCCTGCTGTCTCCTGATAGGGACATATGTCCAGGTTCAGAGTGGCAGAAGTGTTACCAGTTGATTATTTCCTAATGACGTCTGAAAGCTTTTCATTTTCTTTGTGATTTAAAAAAAAAAAAAAAAAAAGCTATTTTAGCATTCAAGAAATATTGGAAAACAGAAAAACAAGGGAAGGAAGCGTTTTGTCCCTAAATGAATGTGTGTTCTCATTTGCATATGGGCAACGCGCACACATCACTTGTGAACTGAAAACCATGCTTTCTGTCCCCGGGAAAGCCACACAACCACACAACATAGAGCGCTGAGCGTGTCCCATTAACAGCACTTGGGTGTCCCATTAACAGCACTTGGGTGTTTACTCGGTCTGTCCCCGTAACCTTCCCTGTGAACATGGGAGAGACGCTGAGGTTTGGAAACCTGTAGATGGACTGACTCCTGGTCTGGTGCCAACCAAGGATAATGTTTCTCTTCCAGATCTTCCTGGCCGTGGCTAACTTTGGGCCAAATGAAAGGGGTCAAGAGTTCTCAGTCATCTACAAATGGAGCCCCAGAAAGCTGAAGTTCACCCTTTACCAGAGGATCGCCACCCACAGTGCCCGTGACTGGGAGGCCTTTAAGGTGGATGGAGAGCACTTCCTGGTGGTAGCCAACCACCGAGAAGGTAGGACACATGTGACCTTTGACCTGGAAGGGAATCATTACGTAGTCTGTGTGCAAGGGTGGATTTTCATCTCATTAAAAAGTATTAAGTTGGGGCTGGGAAATGGCTCTGTGAGTAAGTGCTTGTCTTACAAGCACGAGAGCCTGGGTTTGACACTAAGAACTTAAGACAAAAGGCTGAACATACCTTTGTAATCCCAGCACTAGGGCAGAGGGTTCCAGGGACTCACTGCAGCCAGTATAGCCGGATTGGTGATTCCCAGGCCACGGAGAGGCATTCTCTGAAAAAGACAAGGTGGACAGTGTCCCTAAGGAATGACACTGGAAATTGGCTTCTAGCCTCCACATGGACGTGACACACATACATATGCAACACACACACACACACACACACACACACACACACACACACACACGTGTGCCCACACACACCCCTGAAATGTGTGGTCAGAGGTAGTCCACATAAACTCCATCACAACTGCGGTCCACCGAGGTTAGGAGAGCAGGGAAGCCACGTGGTTCCTGCCCACCAGAGAAGCCTCTGAGCCCCGCTGTGGACTGTATCCAGCAGCTTCCCTCCTAATTTTGAGGAGGAGTCAGCACAGCCAGCAGATGGCATACTGACCATAAGCCAAGGCAGTAGAAGCAGCATTAATGCCGATGGGTGTGTGGCCAGCGAGGGAGCCAGTTCGGAAGCTGCCCCTGCCGCTGCTTCCCTAAGAGCAAGCTCAGCGTTCTGTCAGAGAAGACTTCGGGTGGCACAGCCTGGGAGGGCTGGGAAATCTGGTGTCTGAGTGAGGCTCTTGCCATGATGGTAGCTAAGTCTCCTCAATCCTGGAACTCCAAGGATGGACTGTCTCAGGAGTGACTGCAGGGGTGTTGAGTCATCTCTCCAGAGACTTCATAGCTCAGTATCCACCCAAGTGTGAAGCGCACCAGACAGCCTGGGGGTGAAGTAGCAGCCATTGCACTCAGGGTCTAGGGGAGCCCAAGGCCCCCAACAACAGAGTACCCCACAGGGTGAGTGCTCCAGCAGGCACTGAAGAGGAAGACTATGAGGAAGACCTTCAAGGAAGGGCCATGGGAGAGGAGCCCCAGGGTCTCCTCTAGGGAACACCATGAAGGGAAGGATCATAGGGGAGGGCCTCCTGGGGACACCACAGGAGAGGCATCCAAGGAGTATCATGGGGGAGGGCCTCCAGGGAGCACCACAAGGGGGCGTTTCTGGAGAGCATCACGAGGGAGAAATACCAGGGGAGCACTCACTATTCATGGAAGACTTCCAGGGACACCATGGGGGAGAAGTTTCAGACAAAGAGAGAGTGATGTGAGAAAGTCTGATCTATTAGGGCAGGAAAGAGCCAAGGCAGGAAGTGAGCAGGGCTTAGATGGTGGAAGGCCAGTGCAGGCCTGTGGACCATCTGGACCCACAGGCTTTTTCTTCTGGGAACAGCAGGCATGCAGAATCAAGGCATGTTACCCAGAGGCTGGGTGACAGAGGTTGCCTGACGGGTGGGGCAAGGGAGGGCCTTGGATATACAGGGAATATGCATAGTAGCGGTCTGTGCCCTGCCCAAGCTGTGCCCTGCAAGCAGCTGTGAAACCTAAGGAACAGCCCCCCTCCCCCAGCACTGACCTTGGTTCCAGGGGACAACCACAACATCGACAGCGTGGTCTACAGGTGGAACCCCAGCAGCCAGCTCTTCGAAGCCAACCAGTCTATTGCCACGTCCGGTGCCTATGACTGGGAGTTCTTCACTGTGGGGCCCTACTCCTTCCTCGTGGTGGCCAACACCTTCAATGGCACCTCCACCCAGGTGCACTCCCACCTGTACATCTGGCTTGTCGGCGCCTTCCAGCTCTTCCAGTCATTTCTGGTAAGGAGCCTGAGTCCTCTAGCACAAGACGCCACAGACGACACCCGATCTGCACGGCATGTGCCTGCTGGGAGGGGTCGCCCAGAGCCAGGGCTCCGTGAAAGACAGCATAGTGTGGCCCTGACCCCAGTGCCCGAGTGCCTGTCCCTTCTGTATGCTACATCTTCCTGGGTGGTCTGGGCCCTCAACTGCTTCCATAGCCCCCGTGTTCCTGAGGAAAGCCTGGTGTGGGTTGAGTCTGGGCTGTTGAGGAGGATAACCAGAGTGCCCACAGCAGTCCTCTCCAGGGGCCACAACGCCCCTGCTCTGATCAGTCAGTGTCTGTGGGTCTCCAGGTCCCCTGGTGTAGCAAGGTAACTTGGCTCTGACTGGGGTTGAGGGGATCAGGTGGAGACAGACATAGTATCTATCCCCTTTTGACTTTGAAGGCCCTTGGCTGGTCCCACCACCCCTGGTGGCAAAATCTCTGAGTACTTAGTTTTGTGGCACAGACAGTTTTAGGTCACAGTCTGTTCCTGTGAGCGGCACTGAATAGCTACAGCTTTGCCAAGAATAGCGGGAGCTTCCAGCTTCCAACCTTAGTGGGGGGCAGAGGCACAGCCAGAGGCCAGCAGCCACTCTGCATTTAGCGCAAGATCAAAGCAAAACCCTGAGCCCAGGGCAAGCTGGGCTGTGTGCTGTAGAGGGGAGGGAGGGGCACGGCGGGAAGAGAGCAGCCGAGGGCACAGAGGCAGGTGCAGCTTGAAGGCACCAGGGCATCCCAGGGGAAGACGCAGATAGGGCAGACTGGCTCAGCCCTGCCCAAGCTGCAGGCTGCCCTTACAAGCAGCTTCCCCCCACATCTTTCTGACTCCTCAGAACCCACGGAAGTCCACTTTCATGTTTTGCCAATAGTCTCTCTTCTTTTGCTTAAATCCTTTCAGCCCTGGAGATGCTTTAATACGACGTTTACCATTTGCATTTTGCAATGTCACGAACATGAGCTTTGAAGCTAACCAAACTGCATATTCTGAACGTACCTGCAAGCTGTGGGGACACACCCGCCTCTGCAGGGCATGCCTTTCTGGAAGGGTCTGTGGTGCAGGGACTCAAACCAAGCAGGCTCCCATCCGTAGGGCAGGCACTCCCAGGGCACCATGGGTAAATGCAGTGGTTCAAAGGGAAGCTTCAGGCATTAGGGATTTTACAGCCCGGGACTGGGTAAGCAGGGACTGGCTGCTGGGGTAGGGGTGGGGGCCAGTTAGAATGGTGGGGTAAGAGATGCTTTAGGGGAGCGTCCTTTAGCCACACCCTCTGGTCTCTCAAGCCTCTCATCAGAAATTCCAGATTTCTCTTAGAGCAGAGACACGGTCTCCTGTGATTGGGCCCTTGGTCCATTGGTCATTGCTTCGACAGACTACCTGAGGTGAGGTGACTTATAAACAAAGAAAGTTTATTTGGCTCACTGGTCTGGAGGTAGGGCATTCAAGAGCATGGGCATGCCTCTGCCCGGCTTTTGGCAAGAGCAAAGTGCTGCCTCCACACAGGGCAGAAAGCGGAGGGGTGAGGGGGTGCAGTTGGCAGAGATGAAGCGGGAGGGCTACCACACTGCATACCAGCATGCTCTCAGGGCCGCTAGCCTATCCTCAAGAGCAAGGACACACTCACTTTGCCCATGACCCAGACAGGCCAGGTGGGCCTCATCTTCCCAGCTACATGGGGTTCCAAGCCTCCATGAGAGTTTATGGGGACGTACCAAGTTCAAGCCATAGCAACCACGAGACAACAACTTCCTGGTAGAGCAGGAGTGGCCTAGCAGGGGATGCTGATAGACACCCAAGAGACTGAGTGACATGTGCTGCTCGTGGGAGTAGAAGCAGACACCAGGAGAGGGTACACGGCTGGGTCTCAGGCTCCCTGGGGCTAGAGGAGGGCAGAAGTTAAGCAGGGAAGACACCTTGGGTCCAGGACTGGTGAGCGGTGAAGTCAGAGCTGTCCAGGGAGCCACTAGAGCAGAGACGGGGCGTGACATGAAGCCTGTGCTGGTGAGAAGCAAGAAGAGCAAGGCCCACCAAGACATGGGAGTCAGAAAAGACAAACCACCTCCCATCTTCTCCTGCCTGGGCCTCAGAAAGGGCAGGAGAGAACCCACACACACAAACATGCTTGCGCATGCACGTTCACATGCATGCATGCTGACACAGGCTCATGCGAACACTGTGGAGGCCCCCTGTGCCCACATGGTTTCTTCTACATATTTTCCTTCTCATGAAGCTGCGCACCCCCACCCCACCCTATCCCCCCCGCACCCTGCTACATCCAGGAGCTTGCAGCCATTGATAGTGTCATTTTGTACCAAGGACAAGGGGGAGAGCCTCCCTATCACCAAATGTTCTCACTGGGCCACAGAGCTCAAACAAGGGACAGTGTCAGCCAAGTCCTTAGCATCTCCAGTCCTTTGCCCCAGATCACCAATCCCAAAAGGCAGCAAGGCCAGGACCCTAGTTTTCCATTTGCTTGTCTGGAGGGTTCTAGAGTAGGTCTTGCAATCAAAGTGTGCTCTGGGGGCTAGATTAGGGTTTGTCCCAACAGTGGAGAGCTTGCCTAGCACACTCAGGCCCTAGGTTCAATCCCCAGCCATGCAAAACAAAAACAAACCAACACCACACTACCACCAAGCAGGTGGGAAGCACATGGACCAGTCACACAAGGCTCAGAGCTGGCGTGCCGTGCAGGTGGGATTTTGCTTCTGGGTTTGGGAAAGACTTTGGTCTAGCAGCCTCCATGCTCTATGGTTTGAAAACTGTCCATAAGGAATGTGAGACCAGGACAAGGACAACAGCTGCTATCTGGTCGGCAGGAGCAGATAATGACATCATCAGACATGATGTCAATATGACGCCATGTGAATCCTGAAGGTTAGTTAGGACCATTGCTCCCAGATACTTGCATGTGCACACGAATGTATTTGTGCATGAACACATGCCCCATCATGGACACCCCTGAGGCCTGGCCACGAGTGTGCCTCCCTGCCTTGGTTTCCTTGTCTGTGAAGTAAGTCTGGTGTGAGAGCATCCCTCAGACGTAAGCAGTACCTGGATGGCCTTCAGGAGATGCTGCTCTGGGCTACATTACCACCTCAACACGCCTGTGACTTCTGCATTCACTGAGACAGAAACTGGCTGTGGCCCTTGCAGGTTGGAAAAGCACCAGATTTGGAGGTTACCTCTGTGGTCAGACAAGAACACAGGGGTGGGGGTGGGACACTAGGGATTGGCTGGGCAATGTGCTGTGCTCAGGGATCTCAGGAGTGCATCTTCCTGTAGCCTTGGGTGCCCGCCTGAGCTGACTGCCCACAGTGAGGGGTCAGTACCCCTAGGACCACTGATTGACTGTCCTCCCCAAGCAGCTAGGGAAGCCCTGGCCATGCATTGGCCTTCCCTCCTCTCCTGGCACGCCTGGACCACAGAGGAATCCTCATTCTTTCCCCATCAAAGCCAGGCCCAGAGGCTCTTTTGTCCAGCGACTAATCCACTGATGGCTGAGTGCCTACCCACCCTAATGGGAGTTGTGGGATGCCAGGTGCTCCTGGCAGCAGCTCCTGGAAGTGCCATTATCCTGCCAAGGTACTCCTGTGGCACACACCCAATGCCTGGACAGCAGGCAGCTCTCTGGGGGAATTCCCTGGGGAGAGAGGGAAGGCCTCCCATCCCAGAGGGTATCTGGTCACCTGAGCTCTTGTGTTAGGTGGACTTGGGTGAAATGGTCTGATGGTGGGGTTCTTCATTCCCTGACGTTCTGGGAATACAGAAGCAACCTAAGCCACAGCCTATGATGTGGCCTGCAGCTGCCCTCACCTCTGAGTGGGCGGGGCTTGCAGAGGAGGCAGTGTGGGCTTCCCCAGGAGGGGCTTCTGGCAGTCAGGCCTGGGAATCCAGCCAGCCAGTGACTAGTCAGCTGCGAGCCAGCCACCTGGCCAGCTAAGGGCTCAGAGCTTGAGTCAAGCAGGGTCCCTGCAGGTCTCTACCAGTCCAGTCTGTGCCTGACGTTACCCAGGAACAAGGTGAATTTCAGATTTTAAAAAAATGAATAATATTTTTATAGGATTATGTCCCAACTATTGTGTGGGGTACATGGAAAATGGAGTATCATTCCTCAAGTACCTGAAACTTAGGTGTGGGGCGGTGCACCCACATCTGCTGAGTCAGCACCTTGGTCCTGACTGGGCTCAGAGAGGATAGGGGCTCGAGCTGCCCCTGAGCCCCAAATGCCAGGGCACACAGTACGCCTTGTGTCTCTCACGCCCTAGGGACACAGCAGGTTCTCCAAGAGGTGACTGAAGACCCTGTCCCAGACACACACACACACCCCCGCCCATTGGGGTGAGCCTCACATATCCCATGATGCCATGCTCACCTCTCATGTACCTTCCTAGTTCCTATGGGTTTCAGGGCTTCTGGCTGTCACCTTCTTCATGCTCAAAAGCTTTCTCCATCTCCCCCAACCCCTCTTTCCTTCTTCCCCCTGCTCCCCACATGCTCTGTGGGTGTCCTGCTATCTTTGCCGCCCCAAGACCCTTTCCTGCCTTCTCACCCACCGACCCCCTCACTTCCCCTACACATCTGCCTCTCTCCTGGACTCCCAAAGTCCTGGGCAGCCCCTTACAGGTCCTAATGGGAGGCTCCACCCCTGCTCGGGGCTCCTGAGGGGCAGGAGGACAGATGCTCACTGATGCTCAGCACCTGGCCTGGTCCCAGCAGGAAGGTGACACCTTCTGACACCAGCAGGAAGTTACACAGTCCCCAGAGAGCTTGCTCTGGGCCTCCAGCCACCCTGGGTGGCATAGAACGGCCACTACCAGGGTTTCCTGTGCAAATTCCCTCAGGCCCGGTCAGTACAGGTAAGCAGAGAGCAAGCAGCTCAAAGCTGAAAGAAAGTCCTGGTGATCTGAGGAAGAAGTGTACTGTGTGAGCACGTAGGTGCATGCCTGCAGGCACCTGCCTGTACACATATGTGCACATGTTCAGACACATGCTTGTAGGTGAGTGTATACACAAGTATACACACATACGTTTATACCTATGTGCACATACATTCACACACTCACAGGTGTGCATAAACATCTTCTAGATGTGTGTGGACGTGTTTCTGTGTGTGTGCACAAACACATTCCTGTGCATGCACATGTAGACATATGCTGTGGACATGATAGTGCACCAGTATGCCTGTGAGTATGTGTGTCCACAAGCATGTAAACAGGCATGTGGCCAACAGTGACGATTTTTTTCTCAGCACTTACTTGCAAGAAGCAAATGCCGTGATGGTCAGGGGACTGCCTGTGCCACACTGTGCTTGGGTTGGGGGTCTGGCAGCCTGAAGGTCCTGCAGGCCAGAGGGTCTCTCTGTGGAGTGGCCCTGGACTGATCCCAGCTTATAGACATCCCTGTGAGGAGAAGGAATGCTGATCTAGAAAGCCTCAGGCAGCCTCTGGCCCCACCCAGGACTTTGTGACCCCAGGACTCCTGGACCCCTTGTCCTCTAAAGTCTTAACCCTCGTTTGACCTCCCTGCCTCTTAGGCCACCGTTCTTGCCCACTACCCGGCTGGGCTCAGTGGGTACTGGCGCCCTCTGCTGCCCACGGAGAGAATGATGTTATTATATTCGGCTCGGAGCCGTTTTTTTTTTCTCTAAGCCTCCAGCAGGGTGGCCAGCCAAGCCATAGACTGCAAGGGACCAGGGGCTCTTCTTGGTTGTGTGCAGACAAGTAGTTAACTGACCTCCGCTGAGGGCAGGTGTGAAGATGGCTTACCAGGCAAAGTGCTTCCCTGCCATTCAGACCCTGGAACCCCCATAAAAGTTAGGTTTGCAGTGGCATGTGCTTGTAATCTACGTTCTGGGGAGGCAGAGACAAGTGATCCCTGGAGTTCACTGCTGATAGCTGAATCAGTGGGCCCCAGGTCCCACACAGAGACCCTCTCTCAAAAAAGCAAAGCAAATGGGTCCTGGGTAATAATACCTGAGGTTGACTTTGGCCTTCACATACATGTGCTTACATGTATACGTACACTTGCACATATGAACATACACACACACACACACACACACACACACACACACACACACACACACACCTGGAAGTTCCAGAGCCATTTCCCACAATGGCTGTGTAAGACGTCCCCCAAGCAGGAGGCTCCTGGGCATCAGCTAAAGCCAGGAAAATGTCACTGGCCTATCTGGAGCACAATCCACAGCATGGCTCACTCTGTCCCCAGCTAGGACAACCTGGGACAGTCCCAGGATAGCCTGCCTGTGTCTTCAGAGAAGCAGCCTGCTGGAGAGCTGTGGGCTCCTCATGACTGTGCGGCCTGAACATCCCTGCCCTGGGCTCAGGTCCCCATCCTTCAAGGAAGATCCCAACAGAATCTGGTACAACATGTTATCTCAAGACATAGGGGAATGAGTGGCATCATCTAACTAACATTCCAGCAGGAGTCAGCTGTTACCCAAATGCAGGGTTCATCCCTGTCCCCATAAGGCATGTGTTATTGGGTAGTAGACATGGTGATTGCTTGTAGCAGCTGCAGATGCTGTTTTCTCCCTCTGAGGGGAGTTGAGGTTCTAACAATTATCTGTTGGTCCCATTGGCCTCTGGAAGTTTGGTTCTAGCCTTTGCTTTGCTGTATCTAAGCTCTGTTTTTAGTTCAGGGCAGTCTCCCTGAATTCTGCTCCCCCCGGCCTTTTCTCACTCCTGGGCGGCCTTTCTGTTGCTGCCCCACAGTGGCAGCCGGAGCACTCTGATGGACTGTGGCTCCTGGTCCTAGCTCCTCCTGCTGCCATAGGCTCCGCCTCCTGGATCTGCCACACTCCGGAGCTCTCCCCTTACCCCCCCCCACACACACAGCAGCTCCCTCCAGTCCAGCAGCTCCTTCCTCACTTTGTGCACTTTGACAGATACGGCACATCTAAGGCATAGATGTAAGCAGATGCTAAGGCTGACTCCAGAGCCCCTGGCTGTGGCTTGGGTTTCCTGGAGCCTGGTAGAGCACTGTCCATCAGCCACAGACTCCCACGGGGGCTAGCACGTTCCTTCCCACCCTCTGGTCCCCTGTCCTGCTGTCTTCCTAAGCAGTCACATACCTGCTAGGGCCCTGTCTGCCATTGCTTCAGCTTTCCTGGGAATGTTCCCCCTTGATCAGGGCCTCCCTCTCCTTCCCTATGCACCGCCACCCATGCACTTCTTTTTGGTAGGCCCTTCATACAAATGGACCTGCACAGCTTCAGGTCTGTGGCAAAGGCTCCATTTCCCCTACCACCTCACACTTCGTGGGGCTGAGTGACCTCTGGAGCAAACAGGCAGAGGAACTCTGTTTTGGGGCTCTGGTGAAAGGATGGCAGCAGGGTGGCCTCAGTGGGACAGCTGGCAGTGGACGTCAGTGGCATGGCAGCTGGGGCCACCCTCCCTGGCCTCACCCTCATACACGGCTCTTCATTCACTCCAGACCTTCGGCGCTGCGGACTGGGAGGTCTTCCACATTGGCGAGAGGATCTTCCTTGCGGTGGCAAACAGTCACAGCTATGACGTGCAGATGCAGGCACAGAATGATTCCTACGTCCTCAGCTCCGTCATCTACGAGCTGAATGTCACAGCTCAGACCTTTGTCAAGTTCCAGGACATCCCCACCTGCAGGTACCAACCAGGTGGTTGAAAGGACAGAGTGAGTCTGTGGGTGGGCGGCCAGGCCATCCCCAACTTCCTCCCAGGATGCCAGGCCATCCCCGACTTCCTCCCGGGATGCCTGGCCAGAGCAGGTGGTCATGATAATGAGACCCATCCCCATGGCTGGCCCTGCGTATGTAGCTGGTTTCTTCTTACAAGCAAGTCCTAGAGATGTGAGTTCACTAAGAGAAGGCCCAGCACCCCCACAAGGAGAAATGGTCCATCTGTGTGATAAAGGGTGAGCATCAGGGAGGTCCTTGAGCTCAAGCTGGTATCCTCTCCCACCATGCACTGCCAGATCCTGCCCCACCTGCTCTGCAGGGCCACCAAGTTAGCACTGAGAAGGCAGAGCTGTCCCCACCCACATAGAGTTCCTCTGAAAGGACTTTCACTGTCTCCAAGCAAAATGCAGCTGCACGGTCCACACAACAGAGCCAGATGGCTGAGCTCCAGGCTAGGGTTCTCAACCTATGGGTCACGACCCCTTTGGGAGAAGTCGCACATCAAATATCCTGTATATAAGATTTTTATATTATAATTCATAATAGCATCAAAATTACAGTTATGAAGTTGCAACAAAAATAATTCCATGGTTGGGGGGTCACCACAACGAGAGGAACTGTATTAAAGGGTCACAGCATTAGGAAGGTTGAGAACCACAGGTTTAGACCCAGGGTGCTTACCAACCCAGGATGCAACAGGAGCTCTCACAGGGTTTTTCATTCTTTAAGAGCTTTGGAGATATTCACAGCCCCTCCTGAGTGCCAGGCACTCCTCAGCCTGAGAGAGAGAACACTGAGTGAATTTAGACTCTAAATTCAAAGAAAAACTCTAAGGCCAACAGTCAAGTAAAAAGGTGAGGCTGGCCTCTGTGACATCACAGGACACACAGGCACTGCGTGTTTGTGGGGATGCACAGCTGTAAGCGCAAAGGGGGATCGGCGGTGGGCAGCACACAGCACACAGGCCATAGCCAGGGTTGCTCCAGAAACAGGCGGCTGCATTATAGGCAGGTAAGGGAGGAGGGACCTTCTGCTCAGGCCCAGTCTTTTGATTGACGGGTACCCACAATGTTTACTTTTGAAAATGTCATTTTTTTAATTCAAAAAGGACTCCTGAGACAAAGAACAAAAAGAGGAAACAGTAATGCCCAGCTCAACCCAGAACCACTCCCACCTGAGCTGTCCGTGGCCTCTGGGCCCGGTGGACCCTGGAGGGAGTCACATTTCCACACCAGGCCCCCACATCTGACACTGGGTATCTGCTGAGAAGGAGTTTTAGAATAAAGCACCCACTAGGCCTTTTGGAAGGGAACTTGGAAGAAAACAAGTGTAAAAAGGAGCTGTGATTAGAAATCAGCTGCAGGGGAGCTGAAGCGGCAGCCTGGTGGTTAGAGAGCTTGCTGCTCTCCCAGAGGACTTGAATTCAGTTTCCAGGTCCCCCAGCTCCAGGGGATCTGATGCCCTCTTCTGGCCTCTGTGGGCATTGTGCGCTCTCTCTCTCTCTCTCTCTCTCTCTCTCTCTCTCTCTCTCTCTCTCTCTCTCTCTCACCAGGCTTTCTCTTTTGGGCTACCAACCAGCTCCCAAATCATGACACAGAGACTTATTAGTTTTGAATGCTTGGCTTTAGCTTATCTCTTTTCTTGCTAGGTCTTATAACTTAACCTATTTCTCTTCATCTATGTTTTGCCTCAGGGCTTTTTACTTTCTCTTTCTGTATACATGTCCTACTTTTCCTGCTTCTTCCTGTCTGGTGGCTGGCTGACTCGGTGTCTCTCTTTCTTTCTCCCTCATCCTGTCTTGTCTCATTCTTCCAAGCCTAGATTTCTCCTCCTATTTATTCTCTCTGCCTGCCAGCCCCACCTATCCCTCTCCTGCCTAGCTATTGGCTGTTCAACTCTTTATTAGACCAATCAGGTGCCTTAGGCAGGCAAGGTGAAACAGCAACACATATTTTCATAATTAAACAAATGCAACAAAACCAAATGTAACACATCTTCACATCATTAAAAATGCAGCAGAAACAAATGTAACACATCTTTACATAGTTAAATATTCCACAACATACTTAAAAATAAGTCTTAAAGACAAAAGACAGGAAGAAGTTACAGAGTGAGTGAGATGTAACCTAGGAGAGAAGGCCTGCGCAGAGTCCAACATGGGGCCAGCATCGGACCTGCAAAGGTGTTGACATGGGACAGCATTGGCCCTGCAAAGGCGCTGGTGTCCTCACCCGGCTCTCTCTCTCCTTAGTGCCCTGGACTGGGAGTTCTTCTCCGTGGGAGAAGATCACTTCTTGGTGGTTGCGAACTCCTTTGATGGAAACACCTTCTCAGTGAACAGTATTATTTACAGGTAAGGACTGCTGATGGCTAACGTTCCTCCTCCCATCTCAGGGTTTAAAGTGTGGGACTCCCCTCCCCTCACCGGTGACCACTGGTTCAGAGCAAGTTGAGACCATCAGACCGAGGGTGTGTTTTCCTGGGCCTGGCCAGGGCAGGGATGCTGATGCTGAGCTGCACCTGCTAGAGGGCTCCCCATCTGGCCACATCCCTCAGATAGTGGCTGACAGATAAAGATGCACAGATGGGCATGCTAAGTGCAGTTTTCCTCTTACAGTGTGACAATATCCTTGCATTTTTCTTTCTAGAAGTTTCTTTTTGAGTGTTTGAGCATGAGTGAGGTGTTGTTTCCACTGGCAGAAGCTTTTGTGTCTAGTTACCTAACCAGACTGTCTTACCATCTCCAAAGCCTTCTCTTGGGAGGAGTCTCAGGGGCCCTAGCCACGCTGTCTCGGCCACAAAAGTAGTGGCACCCTTGCCTGACAAGGCTTCTATTGCTTACTTAGTTGTCTAAGTAGCTCAAAGTTCCAGAACTCTCTTGGACAGCGGCAGTGGTGGCCCACAGTTCTGACCCTGGCTTTGATCTGAATGTCATGCTGAGTGGCCTGCCTAGTTCCTGATTTCCTTAGGCATCCATAGCACTTGCAGCAGGAGATGTTAATCTGCTAGTGTGAGGAGAGATTTGTTCTGAGCTGAGCAGCTGAGGCCAACTTGGAATTCTTCATCCTCCTAGATTCCAATTGAGGCTCAGACTCTGATTTATATAGGAAGTGAAGTTTTCTGTGACACCCCGAAGTCTATAACTTTATAAGGACACAATGTGGCTTCTCTCTGCTCCTGTGGTTTAAATAATATCGTGTCGATTTATGTCATTGCGTTAAATTTGCTTCTGGGTCTCAGACCTCTTTATGAGCACCTCCCCCACGCCTACCTACTTCTTCAGGTGTCCTGAAATGCTTCGGTCACCTGTAGTTTATGAGACAAGTTATGGCTTTGCTTAGACTTTCAGATTCATGGCTATAGTCTTTTGAATACAATAAAGTGATTTTTAAGAGGTCTGTTGAAGGGGAAGCCGGAGAGATGGCTTGGTGGTTAAAAGTACTCACTGCTCTTCCAGAGGACCTAAGCCGGTTTTCAACACGCACATGATGACTCACAACCAGTCATAACTCCAATCCCAGGGGACCAACACCTTCTTCTGGCCTCTGTGGGTGTCAAGCATGCACATGATGCCCATACACACACACACACACACACACACACACACGAGCAAAACACTCATATACATAAAATAAAAGAAACAAAAAGAAAAAAAGTATAATGTATGTTGAGGAATGGTTGCCCAGAAACTTTTGGAAAGTAATATTGAAAAGACTTGGGAGACGTCTCAGTCAGTAAAGTGCTTGCTGAAAAAGGACCCAAGTTTAATACCCAGCACCCACATACAAGCCCAGGTTGGCATGGCTAGTCCTCATAGGGTGGCATGGTCTGCCTTCACCTGCTGGTTTTGAGGACCAACACCTTTTGACAAAATAAATTTTGACAAGGCCACTGGTGCCCTTTGACCTAGAAGCTCAAGGACTCTGTCCTGTGGCCATGAAGCCACCCTATGGGGAATATGTCCTTTTTAAAGGCAACCTATAGGAACCTGCTGACCTCAGAGTGGAGAGCAAAGACCGTAGTTGTCAAGGCTGATGGCAGAGAGCACTGTGCCTGCAGTGAGCCTGTTTCTGAGGACTGAGACACGAACAGCCAACACTCCTGACTGCACACTCTCAAATACTTCAGGTGCCTGAAACAGGCTCCTGGGTAGACGTCAGGGAGCTTGGGGATCTTGGATGGGGCAGATTCTCTCCTGGGCCTCAGTTTCTCTCTTAACCCTGGGAGCATGTCCCCTGCACCGGTGCCGAGGGGACCAGGCTGACTATCCCTCCCACAGGTGGCAAGGATATGAGGGCTTCGTGGCGGTACACAAGCTCCCCACCTTTGGCTGCCGGGACTGGGAAGCCTTTAACACCACTGCGGGCTCTTACCTCATCTACTCCAGCGCCAAAGAGCCCCTCTCCAGGGTGCTGAAGCTGAAGACCGGCTGAAGTTACCCCGACCCCGCTGCCTCCGCCAGCAGCTGCGCATGAGCAGAAGGCAGGACCCACCCAGCCCTCTCTGGTCCTGGGGCAGGTGTAGATGGCTGTAACCTCTCTACCCTCTCGGAGCTGGCTCTTCCCCCCTCCCCCAGCTGGTGGCTATATCAGAGCCACAGTCCTGGTGACTGGTGGCCATATTTCAGGTGACCCTGGGATCCTTCAGGCTGAGGTCCAGGGCTGCCACCCAATTTTGGTGCTTCCAGCCTGTGTCTTGCAGGAATTCTGCCCTAAAGGGACAGTTGCTATCACATTTTACCTCACACACAGGGGCCCTGGCAGCCTTTAGGGCCCCAGCTCTCTCAGCCACCCTTGCTGTGCAGCCCTGATGTGCGCATCATGACCAACACCTATTTATTGTATTTTATCTATATGGAAATATATTTATATTGCTCTTTACAAAAAGCATGGATGGCATCCTTTTTCTTGGTGGTCTCAATAGTGGACATATGCAGAGAAAAGCCTCCTTCTGCAGAGGGATTCTTCCCCTGATGTCAGTTTACCCATAAAGCACCAGGGCAAAGTTAGGCCAGGCGCCCCAAGCTCCTGTGTGGTGTGTGTCCCTCTTCTTCCTCAGGACCTCAATCATGGGGACGTGGGTGACCTCCCTAGCCACACTCCAACCTCAACACTGCAGTGAGCTAGGTGCATACAATAGACCTAAGACAAAGCCCTCAGGACCCCCATCATGGGGACATGGGTGACTTCTATGCAGGGGAAGTGATCTAAGTGCACACAAATGGACCCAAGGAAATGTCGGCTTGCTCCTTTCCATGGCCAGGCCTGGCATAGGGCCCCATGCTTGTCTAAATGGCTCCAGAAGTGGCGTAGATGCACTGTGAGCAGCGCAGAGGGCGTGGACAGTGAGAAACCCTCTGGATGGCAGGGAGGACAGGGACACTGAGCAATCCCTAAGGTAGGCAAGAAGCAATAAAACCTTGAGGGACAGCCCTGTGGGAGATTCAGGGGCACAGGCCTGCCACTTCGGGTCCTAGAGTCCAGAAAGCATTGGTAGGCTGGGGGGTTAGGTTGGACAGGGGAGCTCAGCCAGCCTGTTTCCAGACCTCCCTCCAGCTGCCAGAGCTGGAACCAGGAGCCACAACCAGGACCAAGGCTGCTGTGGGCACACTCAGGGGACTTGCCAGGTTTAATGGGACCCTGCTGTTGGGACCTTGAAGCCACAGGTGGACTTTGAGTGAGGGCCTGAAACCTCTGTTTTATATATATTCGGTGTCTGCATCTGCATGGCCACCAAAGTGTTGCTTCAGCATTGAAACTGAGACTTTCTCTTGCACACACGAGTGCACTTCACAAAGGGGCTGGCAAAGGGAAGCAATAGAGAAAGAGCAGTCACACACCCCAGGGAGCCTTTGGTCTCTGTTGTTTGGGTTTTATTTTTTTGCTAACAAGGTCTCATGAGGCCCCCACTGGCCCCAGATTTGCTGTGTAGCTGAAACTGGCCTTGAACTCCTGATCCTCCTGCCTCAGCCTCCTAAGTACTGGGGATACATGTGTGTGTCTCCTTGCACAGCTTCTAAATACCTTCCTAACAGCTGACCTGAGATCAGAAGTGACACAGACCGTAGGTTACACCAGGGTGAGAAGCCAGCACCGATGGAAGAAAAGCTGGGCACACCAGCCCTCTACGCTGACCCAGGAAGTAAGAAGCCCAGCCAGACCGGACCTGAGGAAAGAAAACCACAGTCTTAGCCGTCAGAGTTACCTCCCGAAAGAGCCAACGGGGAAGTGATCATTTGGTCACTTTAAGCACATCTTTAAAAACTTGATGGCTGTCTTGCTTGATAAACTCTTCCCAGCAAGACATGATGGGCAGCCCTTTCATTCTGTTTTGAAATGGTTCAGCTCCAAAACTGAGCTCTCTCAGCCGAAGAAACAAACTTCAAAACACTGGCACAACAGACTCAATGGAAAAGCTGCATGCAGAGCAGCCCATTGGTTAGCCCAGGAATCTGGTACTGATGTAGCCCCCATCCAATCATCCTTCACATGGGGTCCTGGCTGGGCAGTGCGGGTCATCCCTATACCCCGTCATTCACATGGGCATGCTGGAAAGACCTCTGAAGCCAGTCCTGGTGAGGAGAGGGGGCGGTCCCTGGCAGGAGGTGCTGCCCAGCAAGACCTTTGCAATACATCTTCCGCTCTCCTGACCTCATCTCTCTCCATGACATGGGCTGAGGAGGAAGTGTGACAGGTGCCGGACACCAGAGCAGGGAGGTGGGTGCCAGTTGCCTCTGACAACATCCAGCAGGCTCTGTCCCCAAGCTCGGGGTGGGACGGGGGAGGCGAGCTCTTGGTGAGTTCAGGATGTGTCTCTCAAGGCCCTCGGCCTCCTTCTTGTCCGTGAAGTCCCCATTCGGCTCCTGGTCCAAGAAGAACCCACCCTCCCAGCTATGCTGTTCCTCCCTGCCACCACACCCACATCTGAGGATGATGCTTGGTCCGTGGATCAGCCCAGGTTCTGTTAAGAGCGGTCCTTGAGATCTGGGTAGGCCTGGGTTAGATGATCCCATATATCCATGGGTAGGGCCAAATAAAGCCCCTCTTCAGTGGTTCCAGTACTGAGGTCTCACATCTAGCTCCTGCCTCCCCCACCCTCCACACAGTGAGCTGTGCCACTGTGCCCACCCAATAGGAGGACATGGGTCCCATAAGCAGGCAAAAGAGCCCCATTGCTTATGGGACCCATGTTAGGAGTCCCACAAGAACACCCAGCTACACTGTAACGTCTATGCAGAGGACCTAGCACAGACCCCTGCAGGCTCTGTGGTTGCTGCTTCCATCTCTGTAAGCCCTATGAGCCCAGCCTGACACTACCTGGAGTTGAATTTATAAGTCTGACCTTGAGGTCATGCAGACAACTGGGCCTCGTGCAATCCACTGAAAGCCTGAATAGATCAGAGACCTGCAGGTCAATAGGCTGGACTTCTTGGTCTGTGGGCGTTCCTAGGTTCCTCAGCCTGTTGGCCCATGCTACACTGGACTGAACATGATTATTAGCCTCACAGTCCCAAGACACCTGTTTGTCTTGCTGTTCTCTTGCCTGTGGGCATACTCCCAACCACCACTTCCTCCCTCTCTGTTTTTATTTATTATTTTTTCTAGGTCTCAGGCATGAACCCAGGGCCTTGTGCATGCTGGGCAAGCACTCTACCACTGAGCTAAATTCCCAGCCCCTCCCCCTTTTTAGTTTGAGACAAGATCTTACTAAATTACTCAGGCTGCCCTTGAACTTACCCTGTAGCCCAAGCTAACCTGTAACTTGTGATCCTCCTGTCTCAGCCTCCAGAGAGGCTGGGATGACAGGCCTGTGTCACCAAGCCTGGCTGGTGCTGTTTCTTTGGAGACACAAATGGGCAAATGTCCCTGAGCAGGAGTCCGGACGGCCCAAGTCTAGTCCCACCAGCCACCTGTGGCCTTTAAGTCTGTGCATGCATTAGAAATGGCCCAGGGCTGTTACCTGCTCTGTCCTACCCCCCAAGAGCACCTTCCCCCTTGGAGTCAGGTGATGTCCACATAGTCTGTCTCTGAGGCCGGAGTATTGATACAGTGCCCACTCATCCAGGAAGCTGGCGCCAAGGAGGGGAGGCAGGCAACGCTCATTGCCAACACAGTGGGCACAAAACAGAGAACAGTAATTTGTCTTCCACCCCAAGGTGCCACCCTGGCTCTGGTTGGTCTGCTGAATGGAAACAAACATGAAAGCCGAACCTGTAAATCAAGGTTTTTAAATTCTGAATGCAAGCCAGAGGGGGACAGAGAACACTCAGGTATTCACAGCATGCATGCTGGCTGCACCTCTGGTTTGCGTCTTGCTGATGGGGCTCGTGCAGCCCAGGCTGCTTGCGGAGCCACAAGTTCATGGTTCCTGACCCACCTAGCACTTCCTCAGCGAAGTCCCAAGTGTGCCGGGCCAGGTGTCTTCAGGAATCCATGGTATGTGACAATAAACATGTTATAAAAATGTCACTGGACAAATCTCAGTTTTCAGCTATGGCTGCTTCCTGGACGTCCTACCTTCCACAGAAACACGTCAGCAGTCATCTTTGTTTCTGGCTTCCAAGCTTTGCTTCCTACAAAACTAGCCAAAAAAACAGGCAGCCCTGTGTGAACACACCTATGTCACCTGCCTCCCAAACCGAGCTTGATCTGTGTAGTCCCGCTGTGGTACTGTTTGCTCTGAGGTCACGGTTCCTCATGTTGGGATCGCTAGGGTTTGACCTTTGACCTCTCCACGGCCAACACGTACCTTTGTCACCCCAACGCCTCCCTCACATACATACATGTACACTTTCCCCCAGATACCTGGCATGTGCACACGTATGCATACCTTCCCATGGGTACAACAGTGCAAACGTATGCTGTGAATGCACTCACACACACACACCTTCCAGCCCTGCCTGGCCAGGCACTGTCCTGAGCAGCAGTAGGCCTTGAGATCCCTCCCACACGGCTGGCTTAAATCTGAGGCATGCTGGTCCTCCGTCCCTACATGAGTGTCACCAGCACCTTCTGCAAGGGCGGATGCTGTATAGTGTGGATGCTATCTAGCAAGTCTGCTGTGCAGTGGGACCCATCCAGGTCACACCCTTTGGTCACGTTCTCAACCAGGACCTGCCTGCCTAGCCCACCACCTCAGGAGGCCCACACTCCCCCACAGCTGGGCTGCTCTTCCTCGATCTCCTCAACCAGCCGCAGTCCCTAGCTCCTCCCTGAGCATGCTGTCCTCTGTCCTCCATCCTCCTCCTCACCAGCCTTTGGCTTGCAGTCATGCTCATGAGGCTGTGGGGAAAGGTCGTGGGGGAAGGCTTACTGTGGCGGATGGCCATTCACAGGATTGCTGGGCCGCAGGGCAGGTTGATGACGAGCAACAGGACCACCTCCCACAGGAACCATATCAGAGCCTTTGGTTCCCGCAACCCTAGATCTCACCAACGGGTGCCTGGTGCCACCTAACAGTGCAGTGTGGAGATCACAGAAGCCACGGAGAGAGGGGCAGATCATGGAAGGAGAATGGCAAGACTTGTGGAAGGTCTGTGTGTTCGGTGGGAGGGCACGAGAGGGTGAGCCAAAGCTGCAGCAGCGTGGATCTGCTTGGATGAGACCGGCTAGGGAGAGCTGAGCTGGTTCCTCCTGCCTCGTGTCCAAGAAGGGCAGACAGTGAGCTGGTAAAGGGCAACATGTCGTGTCTGCAACACCACAGGGGAGTGGCAGGGATTATATAGAGAAGAACTCTGTTGTCACAAAGCCAGTGCCCCAAACCAGCAAAGCTTCCTCAACCCAGTGTCCCGAAGGGCAGAAGGCTCACACAGGCTCCTGGCTGAAGCCGTGACAAAGCTGGCTACTTCCTGAAGGAACCTGTGTCCACATCCTTCCGGCTCCTGGAGCCAGGGGCAGCCCTTGGCTCATGGCCTCCCTCCGCATTCCCAGCCCAGCTGCTGGGACTGTATCTTTTTTCCTCTTTTTTCCTCCGCTGAGCCCCTCTTCCCAACCTGCTCCACATGGAACAGCGGTGCAACGGTCAGCAACAGCAACCTCAAGTCCTCTTCTGCCGCGTAAGGAAACAAGCATGGGTTCTGGGATTGGAGTGGGATGCCTGCAAGAGCCCGTTCTGTTGACTGCTCCCTGGCTTCTTCTCCCTCTTCTCTTTCCTTCTCACTCACTCCTCTCTTCTCTCTTTTCTCATGTTGTCTCTTCTCCTTTCCTCTCCCTCCTCTTGTTTCTCATCTTTCCTTCCCCTCTCCCCTCCCTCTCTCTCCTTTCTTCTTCCCTTCCCTCTCCTCTACTCCTCCTCATCCCTTCTTCCCCCCAACCTCCGAGGGGCCAACATTGAGACACAGTGAGAAGATGGCCATGGAGAGAAGTCCAAGAAAGCTCTACCCCACCACCTGGCACCTGTCCTTAGACTTGCCACCTCCAGGAGCCTAACAGAGGACAGGACAGGGTGGTCTGTGTCTTTATCGTTCCCGCTATTCTCCTGCTAGACGGGACTGTGTACAAAACTCACCTGTCCCCCAGGACCTGGAATTGCCTAGTTAAAGCTGCCCACATTCCCCAGAGGTAAACTAAGGAAGCCACAAAATCAGACTACAGGATACAAAATACAGACATTCCCATCCCAGTCCTAAACCGGCCAGGGTGGCCCAAGATGTATGTCATTATTAGGCAGCTCTAATCCAAACCACAAAGCCACCCTTCCTAAGAGGGCACAAGAGCATCTCAAAAAGTGACAGAACAAAAGGCTTGGGACAGGAGGGGGTCCCCTTGCTTCAGTCTGCACAGAATGAGGGAAGAGGCAAAATGGTTGGCCTCCAATGGTCCCAACAGCAGCACATGGCCACTTCTGATGGCTAATGTCACCCAGTGACGCCTGGGTGTCCACTCCCTTTCTGGGCAGTGTTGTTGCCATGGTTACAAGTGAAGAGCCAGTTCTCGGCTCCAAGCTTGATGCGCCCTGCCTCTGGCTATGGTGGCCATGCAGACAGGCTGGGTGAACAGGTCTGCTTTGCCTCACACACTGGCCGCTAGCCTTTCTTCCATCTGTAGTCAACCAAGCTCTGGCCTTTTGTTTTGACAACACCCCAAAGCCCAGTTCCCAAGTGACAGTGTCCAGGCCAGCCATCCAAGATTCAGATTCCAGCCCAGGCTGCCAGGAGCCAACCACCACTAAGCAAGCACGCCACTCCTCCTGGACCTCAGCTCTTCTCTGAAGCAGAGCAGGACCCACCATGCCAGCCACTGTGAGAACCCACCAAAACACCTTTGAAAGCGAGCTGGCCCTGTGTTGTAGAGGCTGTGGTCTCCTCCCAGTGGCCTGTGTCCTGAGTAAAGAGGGTGGCCGAGAGCTGCTGTTATCCCAATGCCAGATTCACACAGAGTCATGGGATTTTGCCTTGGCAGGGCCTGGACACTGACCCTGCCAGAGCTGTCTGTCCTACCCATGCTCATGGCTTTGTCCTTGGCACCACCCAGAGGCCCTTTACAAAGCAGGGGCTTTGCCCCTGAGCCCAGCACTCAGGGACTCAGGTCAGGGTCTCCTCAGTCTGTGGTATACAAGGCAGAGGTGTCCACTGAAGGTTCAGAGAGCTGCACAAAAGCTGTCCTCAGAATCCCAGGAAAGCAGCTGCCTGTGGATGCTGGAAAAGTCAGGAAACGGATGCTAATACAGAGACCTCTGAGTAGACAACAGTCTCTAGAGGCCTGAGGGCATGGGGCAACACTCCCTCCAAGGACCACAGACACACTGTGCCAGAAATGAGGGAGGGATAGCAAGTGTAGGTGCATGTGCCCAGAAAGGAGGTGGCACCAGTGAGCAGTACATGTCCCTAAGTGTGTGCATGTGAGTGTGTGAACATGAGCATGAATGTGACATCACGCCAGTGTTTGGCTGGCTTATATGTAGTAAAAATATGTGTGCATGCATGCATGTGTGTACGTGTGTGTACCTGTGTGTGTGTACGTGTGTGTGTGTGCGCGCGCGCGCGCGCGCGCGCGCGTGCAGATTTCGGAAGCTGGTGGGCCCTGCTCTGCCTACACTGAGGGTTCCCTAGGAGGGACAAGCCAGTCTTCAGAGAAGGGAGACAGGCTGACAGGTGACGTGAACACCCTCGGGTCTTTTAGGCACATTAACTGAGAACGGATCTGGAGAGCAGAGACTTGGTGTGGGAAGGCTCCATGGCAGGAGAGCACACTGAGAGGTGGAAGGTTTCATCCATTGTCGAATGAACCTAAAGAGCAAGGCAGGTTAGGAAGTAGGCAGGGATAACCCAGGCTGGCAGAGAGGTACCAGGCCATCCCCAGGGACATGAGTCTCTAGGTAGGGCACCTGGAAACAGCAGTGGGAAGAAGGTTGGTGGGGTTGGCAGGCACCTGTGACCCCAGAGCAGGGGTAGGAAGCTGTCAGGAGGCAACAAGCATCAGTAGAAGGTGAAGCCCATGAGTCATCAAGTCCTGAACCTGGGAATCCCCAGATTCAGGAGACTTTGTCTCTGGCATGGCCCTAGTGTGGCCTGTAAGCCTGTGGAGCATCATTGCATGGGAACACCTGCACAATCCAGGTGCTGCTGGCCAAGCCTGGAGGTCACACTGAACGCTTCTCTGGAAGTATGCTGCCAAATGATGACCCTTTCCTAGGATATGAGAGTGGAATTCTGACATGTAGTGTTTACCAATTTCCTTGGTGTAGTGTAGCACCTCAACATGGTCAGATTGAAAGTGCCATGGTGCAAACTGGCTCCCAGCATTCCTGATACCTCATGATCAGCAGGATGCAGCTCTAACCATCAGTTGGAGATGCCCTCTTAGCTGTGAGGACCTGCAGACACTGACAGGGATGCAAGGGACAGGTGTCAGCTGCAGTTGATGACACAATCCCCATCAGTAGCTTTTGGCACAAAGAGCTTTATTGGGGGTTCACAGGAAGGCTGAGAAGGGGACAGATCCGGTTCAGGACTGGGCTTCCAGGAAAGGCAACTCAGAAGCCATCCTAGGTTGCTGCATGGCTGAGAGCTGCCACGGGTCCAGAACACTCCATCTCAGTCTACGACTTACCATCCGCCATCTCTGACCCCACCCAAGGAACTCAGTTTAGAACCATGTCTTAGGAAACCACATGTGACTAGTGAGAGGGGAAGCGTCCAGAGGGACCAGTGACTAGGACCTGGGACGGTGACTTTATACTGACTGAGGTGGGAGCAGGGTCAACACTGAGCCAAGTGGCACAAACTGCCCACTGTGCCTGAAGGACATTTGGGCACCTCTGTTTGTGTGGCAAGGTCCCATCTGCCTTCCAGAGTCTGGGGGGGGGGGTAGAGAAGAGGAGCTGACCCAGAGTCTCTAGGACCTAGAGGGTCTGTGCAGGGTTGGGGAGGAAGAGCATCTCATTCAAGGGTGGCAGGATGGAGAAGCTGGTGGAAGCAGATGGGATCCAGGGAGAAAGAGCATCTCAATGCACCGCTCCCGCCCCCCCCCCCCACCCGCCGCAGCAAGTCTCCATCAGCGAGTCCAGCCTCATACACTTCTCCTGTGAGCTAGTCATGGAAGGGAAGATAGAGGACAGGGAATGGCATGGAGGGGAGTTGGGACTCCAAAGAAGCAGGGTTGGGAGCCTGGATGAGGAGGAGAGTACTGGGGTCTCTGGGGTTCTAACAGGAGGAGGCGCAGCTTTCTCCAGGCTCCATCCACATAGACTGTCCCTGCCTTCTCTTTCCAGCAGGGGCTGGGCAGGAGCCCTGTTGATGCACAACCAGGTAGGGCCAAGCCCTAGGCTAAGGGTAGCAAGCCTGGCAGCAAGTTGAGCAGCCTGGGAAGGAGTCCTACCCCTGTGTATCTAAAGGGCCCACTGGGTGACTCTGGGACAAGAGCAAGAGAAGAGCTCTGGGGTGCTGACCTCACCACCCAGCCTCCATCCATTCTCTTTCCTGACCTGGCCATGGCCACGGGACAGACCTGCTGGACAGTGGCAGGTTCCTGAGACAGGGAGGGCCTCCCTCCTTAAGTAGGGGGGTGGAAGGGCTACAGGGGCCCAGCTACCACCTGCATTGTGGCACCAGCCAGGAAGCAGCTCCACGCATCACACCACACAATAAGAGGACTACAAGCCATATCCTCTGCACCAGCACCTCCGAAGTAGGTGACAGGCTGGGGGTGTCCCTGTTCATGGGGCAGACACAGCCACTCTCCTCCACACTGCCACAGCAGCAGGATAGCACCCAGTCTTAATCCAAGCCCTCAGCTCGGGCTTTCTAGCCTCTTCTCCTTGGGACAGAACCCTCCAGGTCCAGACCACTCTGCCCTCAGCACCTGCCTCCCCTGAACACTTAACCAGACACCATGGGTTGGCTATGTCTGTGCCATGCGGTCCAGGCAGCAGTGCCTGGTGTCCCTAAGGAGGTTGCTCATGGTTCCGATTCTCACTGGAATGGGAACGGTGCTACTAGCCCCGGCCAGGGCCTGATTCCTACAGCCCTGCAGACAGTGTAGCTTGGCCCAGTGCCGTGGGAGAATGGCGGGCAGGGTCTGAGCCCATCTAAGCCTTCAGATTAGTACTCCACTCATATGGCACACACTGGGGATGGTGGCCCCGGGGCCACCATGTAGATGTGAGCACTCAGCAGTGGGAGGAAGTCTGGAATTCATGAGTGTTTCTTTCTCATGTACTTCTGTGGCTGACAGTCGTGTAGCCTCAGGTGCCATGTCTCTTGGTGACAGAACTGTGGGCCACAGTGATGCTAAAACCAAGCCAGGCCGGGCCCCAGATACAGTCTCACCTTGTCCCTGCAGATCACAAGAGAATTTCCAACAGAAACAGAAGCCACAGTCAATTTCCACTGAAAGAGACATCTAGACCCAACACCCGACATCCACACAATCTATGCTCATTTGCTTCTTCCCCGAGTACTCAACATAGCTTAAGATAAAAACACTTATACAAAAAGACAGTAAATAATAAAACCGGAAGTTAGTCAAGTAGGCGGCTGTAACATCTACCCCGAACATGAAGTAAGATAGGTAAGAAAATTGACCAACAAAGTAACGCTGGGATTTCAGCGAGGTGAAAAGAGAAAGTTCTTGTTGCTAGAGAAAAGCAGCCTCCTGTGAATTGGCATGGAAACCTCAGACACCAGTCCCCTCTTCCTTTGAAAAGCTGCTTTTGATATCGGCAGTAGAAAAGCAAGGCACAGGAGCCACTGTGATTGACAGGCTTCCACTGGCCAGGCACAGATGGGAGTGGCGGAAGCAGGGGAGGGCCGTAAGTTGTCTGGCAACAGGCACTGCCATGGTGAGCCCATGCTGGACCTTTCTCGTGTTTCCCCATTTCCTCCCTGTCAATGGACGGAAATTTTGGCACAAGGGCAACCCAAGCACTCCCAGAACAAAGGTCAGTGCGGGCCGGTACAGGCTGTCCTTTGCACTGACCTCTCCAGAAAGGTCTAGATCGCCAGTGCTTTGCTCTGGGAAAGGGCAACATCTTTGTTCAGATGTCCTGGGAGAGCAACGGTAAACAGAGTGAGCCATTCCCCAGCGGCAAAGCTGCTGATGCCTCTGATTGACAATGCTACAGCCATCCTCCCTACCAGGGCCCCATCTTCGTGTGCACGAATATCCACTTCCCACAGCACCGGGTGGAAAACGTTGGCAGATCAGAGGGGTCACAGACCTACACCACAAGCAGCCTGGGTTTGAGTGCCAGCTGAATCCAGGCCTGGCAAGGACTTCCATTTCTCTAAACCTCAGTTTACCTACCCATTAAGATGGGCAAATCCCCTACTGTGCAGGCAGTGGCTGCTGAGATGAAATGCCAATGAAAGTGCATTTGGAGCTGTGCAGAAGCAGTTGTAATGCACCTCCCCGGAACACAAGAGCACCATCACCTCCCCTGGTGCAGAAACCAGGACAGCCAGGCTCAGTGGCCCACCAGAGGCAGGCGCTAGGGCACAGGGCTGAGAGGCTCCTTGGAGACTGGCGCACTAGGCAGGGACTTCAGGTACTCCAGGTGTCGCCTGGCATCTTCCTGGTTGTGGCGCACGTAGTACACGACATAGGCAATCACCATGGTGAACCAGCAGAACATGGTGACCAGCATGGCCACATCAGTGGTCTTCCGGTGGGTGCTGCAGAAGCTGGCACCCGAGTCCAAGACCTGGATCAGCGGCTTCCCCACGAACTGCTCCTGTGCTGAGGTGTGGCAGGCAATTTCATCCACAGAGTCAGGGTCCAGTTTCAGCTCCCACAGGGCCTCCTGCAGAGCACACTCACAGTGCAGTGGATTGTGGGACAGGCGGATCTTGGCACTCAACTTGCCCAGTGCGTCCTTTGGAATTCTTCGGATGCGATTGTGGGATAAATCCAGAAGCCGCAGGCCCCCAGCCAGACCTGAGAAGGCCGCAGGCCCAATGGCCTCGATGGCATTATGGGACAGGTCCAGCTCCCTCAGCTGGGGCAGGTTCTGGAAGGCTCCATTGGGGACTCGGGAGATTCTGTTGGCATCTAGCTTCAAGAGCACTGTGTCTGCCGGGATGTCCCTAGGGATCTCCTGCAGGCCTTTTGAGCTGCAATGGACAGCCACAGCCCCAGCATGGTCAGGGCACTGGCAGGCCTGTGGGCAGGAGGCACCTAAGCGCAAGCAGAAGAGGATGAAAAAACAAGACCCTTGGGAGGGCGCCAGTGGGGATGGGGGGCTCTGTCTGCCCCTGGGGCCCATCTTGCCTCCACCTGACCCAGGTGGCTCTTCTCTACTGGGATTTGCAGGTGGCTGTCCTTCCCCACGTTGCGGGCAGTCATCCAACACAAACTCTGTGTCCTCCTCACCTGCAGAAGAGCCTAATGGTCTCAGTTCTACAAGAAAAAGAGAAAGAGAGGTGGGGGGTGACCAGCACTGCCCATTACCGTCCGTCTGGGAGGACAGAAGCAGGGAGGAAAGGCGTCATAGACACACCAGGTTGGAGGCAGGGTTGCAGGCTATCAAACATACCTGCCTTGTAACTTACTCTGGAAGATTCCCAAGGCCACCCAGAGAAGCATCTCCCAGCTAAAAAAGACAACTAGAGCTAAACCCTGGCTGGAGACCGGCCCTAGCGAGATGGTTACAGAATCCGGTCCTAGCCCTGGTCACCCACCTATAGCTGAGGACCCAAGTCTGGGCGGAGGCCCAGGGTTCCATCTCTCTCTCTCCCCTCCCCCAACTCCAGGCGAGTGCTGGCCAAGGGCTTCCCTCCCGATCTGTGCCAGCCAGGTCGGGCGGGGCAGGTGGCCGCGTGTGCCAATTTGTCCCTGAGCACTTCGGCTACCTGTGACACCTTGAAGACTGCGGCCATCAGTAGAGCTCGCGGGGCGCTCCGAAGCAGCAGCTCCACGCCCGCGGCGCTGGGGGCAGCGGAGAGGAAAAGCAGCCCCCTGCGTGCGGCCGGGCTGGGCGAGGAGCGGCGGCAGAGAGCAGGGTGGCAGGGCCGGGACACCGGAGCTCCGCGGGTGGGAGGCCACGCGGGCGGGTGGGGGCTTTACCTGAGCGGCTGTGGCTGCTCTGAGCCTTCCGAGCTTCCCGAAGCCTGGCCAGAGCTCTCCCAGCTCGGCGGCGAGCCGCCCCGCGCCCACCCAGCGGCCAGTAGAGGAGAGCGGCTGGCAAGCCAGGGCGGGAGGGGCGGGGGCCTTTGAGATAGGGGAGGGACCGGCAAGAGAAGGGGCAGGATGGTGGCGGGGTCGGAATAAGAGGGGTGAGGCCAGAGGGGCGGGGTTCTGCCTGTTGGGGCGGGGCCTTGAAGGGAGGGACAGGGTGGAGAGGCGCCTTGCTATAGGGATGGGACCGGTGAGAAGGGGTCCTGATAGGGGGCATTGGTGTTGTGTGCCTTATAGGGGACGGGGCGGAGCCTGTTGTGAGTGAGAGGTGTCCAGGTAAGGGCGTGGTCTGAGTGTTGAGGGGCGGGGTCTCTGAGGGGCGGTCCTTGTGCTAGGAGAGGGGCCTGTAGGAGGAGGGGCTGGGTAGGGAAGAGTCTTGTTTGAGGGTCAAGGCCTTAAGGGGAAGGGCCTGATAGGTGAAGGTCTGTGTAGGGGCTGAGGCCTGTGTAAGGAAAGGCTAAACAGAGTTTATAAAAACGGTAGAAGACAGGGAGGGGAGAGGTGCGCAGGGTTGTGGGCGGGGTTCCGTGCGAGGGGCGGGGCCTGGTATAAAAACTGAACTGGCTGGGGCGGAGTCTAGGCGGGGCCTAGGATGGCATGGGCGAGTTTAGGTATCAGCTTTCTGGGGCATTGGTAAGGGGAGTGTCCATGGGCGTGCCACGTGGCCAAGCCCGGCCCTGAGCATCCCCACCGCCTGACTGATGTCCCTCACCCCAAATCCCAGGTCCAGGGTGGAGACACCCTAAGAAGGCAGATAGGGGCATCTACCTGGGACCTGATCCTCAGCTCCAAACGTGTCACCACCGGCCTCAGGAGGACCTCAGTCTCCCTTTGTCACCTGCCTTCTTCGGACAGTGGAGTCTGCATTTTCCACGACTTCTGTAAATGGCCTCCCATCACACAGGTTCTCTTTCAGACTCCTTAGTTCGAGGTTCACCACGCTGAGTGGCTTTTGGGGCTGTGGGTCTCCCTAGGTCCAGTGTGTCAGTTTCTGGTCTGCTTACCTGTTCAGCTCCAGCCGGATTTGGTCTGGGGCTCTAACAGAAGGGCCATGAAGCACTGTGCAGCAGCAGCAGCCTTGAATGAATACCCTGAAGGGCAGTGGCTGGAGCATGACTGACTTCTGGTTCCTCTGTTATCCCAAATGATGAGCGAGTATCTCTCATTGGAGACACTCGGGGCGTGGAGTGTTGGCTTGACCTGTGGTGTGGGTCTGTGTCACCCCAGAGGTTCATGGAGTGGTCTGTTTCCTGTCTGCTCCATCACTCTGCTTTTAGCTGCGTTGTTTGTTTTCCTTGATTTTGAGTTGGGAGAGTTCTTTGAAAACATCCTTCTCAGACACATGGTTTGTAAATATTGTTCCTCAGTCTGTGTGGACTGATCTCCATTCTTCCCACAGTTTTTCCCACAGTTGGGTTGTAATTTTGAGGGAGTCTAACAGCGATTTTCTCTTTGGAGGATTATGATTTTAGGTATCATATGTAAGATGCCTTTGCCTGAGGTAAAGCCATGGGGTTTTATAGAGGTACAGATCTGGGTTTAGAGTTAATCTGGATACATGGTATGAGGCATGGTATATGGACAGCCCATTTTGTCTGGATGTTGAGAGGACCATCCTATCTCTAGTTTGCTGAGAATATTTTTAAATCAAGAGTGGAGGTTGGATTTTGTTTTTGAAGGTCTGTTAACATGGGATTATAACAATTGATCTCCACGTATTAAATTGGCCTGTTTGGGGAGAAAGCCCACTTGCTCATGATGTCATCGTCTTTGTATGTAGTTGAATTATTTACCATGTTTACAAGTGCCGAGTTTTCCCCTTTAGGCTAATGTTTTGTGTCACTCAAGAAAGTGACATCTCATCCAAGCTGTCGCAGAAATGAGTTCATAACGCACCCCTACGACCCTTTCAGTGTCCATGAAATGTGAGTGATTGGCCATACTGTTCTCATGTATGGCTCCTCCAGTGCCCTGCGCTCCCCAGTGCCCTGCCTTTCTCTCTAAGAATTCAGGATAGGCATGTATCGGTTGACTGTTGATCAACTCAGAACAACAGCTTGTGGGTTAAAGTGGCTTCTCCACTTTCTCACTTTTCCCCGTGGATTTCCACTCTGGACTTTCTTCTGTCCTCTGCTTGCACGTGTTTAATCCCTTCTTCACTTTCTAGTTTCCTCAGCTAGAGGCTGATCTCCGGGGCGCTGCTTCCTTCTCCAGCATAGGCACGCCCTCTCATCTTGTTTCAGCTGCATCCCAGAACTTTGGATTTTTTTTTTAATTATCACCAAGTTTAAAATACTCTATAACCTCTCATTCTACTTTTTAAAATCGGTATTTATTTTGTGTTTGTGTGGTCAGGCCAAAGCCACCCACATGTGTGGAGGTCAGAGGACAACTTGGAGAAGTTGGTTCTCTCCTTCCACCATGTGGGTCCTAGGGATCAAACTTGGGTCCTCAGGCTTGGCCGCAAGCATGATTTTCCCACTGAGCCATCTCATCAGCCTCTCCATTTTTTGTTTGTCCCATGAATTTAGCCGTATGTCATTCAAATTCCAGATGTTTGGAAAATTTCCAGCAATCTTTCTTTTATTGCTAACTTAATTCAATCCATTGTCAGAACATATATTTTATGTTTATATTTTATGTTTCAGGACCTCTTAATTTTACTGAGACCCATTTATGGTCCAGAATTTGGAGATGGTTTGCATGCCTCCAAATACTATTCTTCTGCTTAGTGGGGTGTTCTGTATCTGGGATGGAAACTGCTGGCTATGTTGCAGAGAAGCTTCTGGAATTACCAACTCACCTGCTTGCTCTAAAAGTGACCGATATGTGGGGATTGAATCCCTGGTTATAACTGTAGATTAAGGCCATCAAGATTGCTCAGCTGATGACAGCACCTACTGACGCCTGATAGTCTGAGTTCGATTCCCAGAATTCCTCAAAAGTAAGAGAGCACTGACTCTACAGTTGTCCTCTGACCTCCACATGCATGCTGTGGTACACACACACACACACACAAACACACACACACACACACACACACACACACACCACAGTAATAAACAACATATTTTTTGTTTGATTTTTTTTTTTTGAAACAGGTTTCTCTGTGTAGCTCTGGCTGTCCTGGATCTCACTCTGTAGACCAGGCTGGCCTTGAACTCAGAGATCCACCTGCCTCTGCCTCCTAAGTGCTGGGAGTAAGGGCATGAACCACCACCACCCAACTAAAATAAAAAAATAAATTTTAAAAAATTGTAGATTAGTCTACTTTTCGTGTGTGTGTGTGTGTGTGTGTGTGTGTGTGTGTGTGTGTTGTATCTGTGTGTATGTATGACTACATGAATGTATGTGTGTGAACACACATGTATACACGTGTTCTACAGGAAGTTGATCTTGAATGTCTTCCTCAGTCTCCACCTTAGTTTTTGAGACAGTATCTCTCACTTAACCCAGTGCTCCCAATTTGGCTAGTCTAGCTGGCCAGCAAGCCCCAGGAATCCTCCTGTCTCCACCTCCCCAGGACTGAGACTACAGGCACACGATGCTGTGCCTGGCTTATTTGACATGGGTGCTGGGAGTCTGAACTCAGTTTCTCATGCTCACGCAGCAAGCACGTTACCAACTGAACTGTCTCCCCAGACCCCCCAGTGTCTGCTCCGCTTGTGATGAACCCTCATGTTGTGACCCCATGTGTTCTTGACTAACTGACCCTATTGTCACTGTGAATTGGTCCTGTGGATCCCTAGAAATCCCCCTTGTCTTCTGTTAATACAGCCAGGCCAGCTTCCTTTTGGTCGAGTGAGGGTAGGACGTTCCCGTCTGTCCTTCCTCATCACATAAGGGGACTTTCCATTTCAAGCCACTTCCTTCAAGGTCCCACAGTGTCGATGCAGCGCTCGAAACCAATCAACTCCAGAGGGAGAAAAACAATAACTCTACAGCGGAGAAAGCGTGTCCGTGTGGCCAGCTGTGCTGGTTGCTCTTCCCATTGCTGAACAATTTGACAAGCGACTTACAGGAGGATTGGTTCTGGTTAATAGTTTGAGGCTGCTGTCCTGGTGGGGAAGACAACAGGTGCCCGTCCACAGCCCAGAAGGCAGGATTTGTTCAAGACTCACTTACTCCCATCTTAGAGGACCAGGAAGCAAAATGACTGACTGATGGCATTCAGCTGCCTTTTTCTTTCCTCCTCTGTTATTCTACCTAAGCCCCCAGCCCATGGGATGATGTCACCTTTACCCGTTTAAATGAGGTGGGTCTTCCTGTCTCATTTAAACTCCTCTAGAAACACTCCCACAGACATGTCTAGAGGTGTTCTTCAGTCTTCTAGATGATTCTAAGTCCGGCCAAGTCTATAATGATTAGTCATCACACAGAGGATATGTCTTTAGTGATCAGACAGACGGTAGCTACCCATCGAGAAGCATACAAGGCCTGCTCTGATGATGTCCTGCCCAGTGACTCCCTTCATGCAGCTGTGAGAAGACAGCAGACATGCTCAAACACACTGTCCAGAGTGACAGAGTGCTCAGGGATGAAAAGATCACTACAGACAGCAGAAGTCTGAATCACTGATGCAGATGGAGGAAGCTAAGCAGTCAGTGACAACTGGTCTACCTCAGTGCGATGGGCTCCTAAGACGAAAGACAGCTATGGGAAATCCAGAGAAACTGAGTCAGCATTGCAGCTAGACTGCAGCTGGTTGGCCTCTGGTGTCTCCTGGCACTGTTGTCTTGGTTTAAAGGACGGCTGGGAGGGAGAAGAGCTCTAAGCAACCCCTCGACACATCTTTGTTTCCTCATCTCCTGCATTGGACTAGGCATTTGGGCCCATAACTTGAACATTGGAGGCTTGGCCCCTAGCATGGTACTTCTGGAAGGTGGTGGAATCTTTGGGATGTGGGACTCAATGGGGGAGGGAGGATCTTAGGTCATTGTGGAAGTACCCTTGAAGGAAACAATGGCCTGCATCTCTCAGCTGGTGGACACGTGATTGGTTTGTTCTGCTCCATATGCTCGCTCCACACCCACCCTTGTCCATTATGCCATCAGCACGTGCAATGACTCAATCTCAGAACAGAGCCAGTCATTTTTAAGATACGTTTTCTCAACAGCATGGGCCAGACAGAGCCTCCTCCTTTGTACCGCTGGAATCCTTGTTTCTCCCAGAATTCCTAGATCTCCCAGGATTCCTGGATCTCCAGGGCTTCCTGGATCCTCCAAACTTCCTGACTTTCTGCATTGTTTTGAAGCCTGAACTGGAAAAAGGACACCCCCGCCCCCAGGACTGTGTCCTCTCAGGTTCCATGGAGCCACACGGCAGCCCTCACTGGGCTACCTGTTGCTTCCCAGAGACCCAAGACTTGTGTTGCTTGGCAGGAAATGTCAATCAGACCACCTCCTTCTGGGCATCTAGGCTTCTTTCCTGGGAACCAGGCTGCCTCCACTGGTTCATGCCAGCTCAGAATGTGTCCCCCAGTCTACTGGGAAAGGCCCTGCCCCCCCCCCCCCCGCCCCAGAGTTCACATGCTTTCCTTTGTTCCCGATGGTCCAAGTTGAGTCCTGGACTTTTTCGAGATTAATTTTTATTTATTTATTTTATTTATCTTTTTTTTGTTTGTTTGTTTGTTTGTTTTCGAGACAGGGTTTATCTATGTGGCTTTGGAGCCTGTCCTGGATCTCGCTCTGTAGCCCAGGCTGACCTCAAACTCACAGAGATCTGCCTGGCTCTGCCTCCCAAACTCTGGGATTAAAGGCATGTGCCACCACTGCCTGGCAAGATTAATTTTTAGATAGATTGATCATACCAGTCCTTTATTGTCCCATCCCATTAAACCTCAGCATTGCCCACCCCTACCCTGGCTGCAGAGTTGGTCTTGTAGCCAGTACCAATCCCTGAGTCATAGGTCACCCTGTCAGAGAATGGTACATTCCTCTAGAGGCCGTGACAGGATGCACTGTCTTCATCTAATACTTTCTGTATCCAGCAGGTTAGCTGGAGCTGGGGGATGCCCTGCTTGAGTGCTTTCCGAAGAGCACTTCTAAAGTCTAGGGATGACAATCATTCATCTCAAAGCCCTCACTGCCTCCCCAGTGCCTGTGACCCAGCACCGGCCAGGAATCATGAGGACAGTGTCTCTTCCTGAAGGACATCCAGCCTCTATCTGCCTTCTGCTTAGGACAGAAGGCTCCCACAATGAGGACAGACGTCCCTCCAGGAGATAGCACCTGCCCCAGAGGTAGCACTTCCAGTCAGGATTATGGGTAGTGGCAGCATCTGGCTGGACAGGGCCCCATAAAGCCAAGGTCAAGGCATGGTACCTGAGACACAGGCACCGGGAGCCACTGAATACACTCTGTCCTCATCCGTAATCCTGTTGTAGCAGAGGTGGCTTTCAAGACAGCACCTCTGGGGACTTGTTAAGATCCTGTGGTCACCCCAACCCAGCACCACAACCTACCACCCCAAACCAGTACCCTAGTCTGCCACCCAGACCAAGATAAAGCAGCCCAAGTGTTGGGGAACATTGGTGGCTAGCCATGCCTGCCCCTGGAGCTAGTTCCACCAGAAGCCACAGTCAGAAGTGAGCTCCAAACAGCGAGGCCACCTTTTGGAGGATGGTCTTGTGGTTCGCGTACAGGGGGATGCGCCGATCCACCACCTGCCATTCAGTAGACATCTGCAGGCCGCAGGTCGACTCCTTTGGATCATGGGTGCGCAGGTTCTGCAAGGACAAACAGCCTGTGTCCACCCAGCAACCTGAATCCTCAGGCGGCAGGGGCCAGTGCAGCCTACAATATTGCCTCCCACCCATAGCCAGCTTACTGTATGACACAAGATCACCTGCTCTGGGTGCCTGAGCTGGCCCTGCTGGGCACCAGAGGCCAAAATGAATAAAAGAGATGTGACCTTACTCAGAGGCCTTTAGCCTGCCAGGACAACCTGGATTTCACAGGGTGGGACTCTCCCACCCTGGTTCTAAATCAGCAATAGGGAGGAACTGTTCTCAGTACCAGTGGACAAATGTCTTGTAAAGAGGGCATAGGGAGTGGAGAGGCCATGCCAGCCTCTCTGGACATGGTCCTCAAGTCCTCCTGTGGCGGTTAATATTGACTATCAACTTGACAAGATCCAGAATCACCTCGGAGACAGATCCCTAGGCAAGTCCATGAGAGGATGTCTAGATTGGATTAACTAAAGGGGGGAGGGTAAGAACCTCTCTGAATGTGGATGGCACCATTCCCTGAGATGAGGTCCTGGGATACATAAAAAGGGGAGGTTAAGCTGAGGACCAGCATCCTACTTCCTGACCGCAGACACAATGTGATCAGCTGGTCCATGTTCCTGCTGCCGTGACTTCCCAGCCATGGTCACTGCAAGCCAAGATAAACCCTAACCCTTACATTGCTTTTTTCTCAAGTATTTGGTCACAGCAATATAACTAATACACAGAAAAATAACAAATGTATCTCCTCACCAAACCACCTGAGTACAGGCCCCTACTGCCTCTCCCTGGTGCCCCTTTGGTCCCTCCGTGATGAGCACCTGCCTCAGTCTCCTCACCCATGGGCAGCTCTGTCAAGACCCCAGGCAGACCCACTACTGAGAGGCCCTGAGATGTGTCCAGAGCATTTCACCATGTGAAGGCTGGCCTCATACCTCTTCCAGACTCTTCAGCTCCACGTCATTCTGGCCCTGGAAATGGATGCTGATAGCCACTGTCTCGATCCAGGCATTGTCTGTGTTCCTTGGGTCATCCACATACCCTTTATACACCTGGAGGCCAGGACAGGGGTAAGCTATCAGGCCCCCAGTGATGGGGCCCTAACTCCCCAGGCCACCGTGGAAGAGCTCAGATCCACAGTGCCTCCTGGGGCAGGGTCTGAACATGGCTGGCCATCCTGTTCAGCCCCTGACCTGCCTCTCCCCGCTCCCCATGATTGAGGCTGCCCAGTACATGCTTTCTTCCTGGCCAGTCTCAGGCCCCACAGCCTCCTGACCCCACCACTAGCCTCTGGCACAAGTCAAGCATAGAACCCTGCTGCCTGCACTGGGAATCCTCAAGGATTCTGCTCAGGGAGAACCCAGACAGCAAAGGTCGCTGCTACACACCACACTCAAAATGAGAGTTCAGAACAGCAATCCTGGAGATAAAGGCAGATGGCTACCCCAGGGCACAGGGGCTTCTTTGGGGGTGATGAGATGTTGGAACTAGATAGGGATGGTGGCCACAGAGTGTTAGCAGTTTATCAATGTGAGGGAACTGCTTATTCTAGACGAAAGCCTCTGTCAGCCCCCTAGTGGGGCTAAGGAGAGATCCCAGGAAACTTAAACAGCCTCCAGGGGAAGGGGGCTAGCCTGGGCTTTCTCAAAGAGGGTGAGGTGCAGGCATTCCAGCATCGTTGCTGGGTGTCCATGTTTATCCATGGAGTCACTCCAGATTTATGTGATATGAATTTTACTCTGGTAAGAAAAGAAATTGTTTTAAATTGTAAGAGAGAAGGTAGTGGTGTCCAGGGAGGCACTGTGCCGATGATGCCATCCAATACTGTGGGACTTCTTAGGAAACAGCAGGTACCACCAGCCACCACTCTTGTTTCTTAGACACAGAACAGCTGGACCACCCCCAGAGGGCTGTTGACATTGGTCACAGTATAGGCAGCAATACGTTAGTCCCAACGGACACGGAGATGAACTTGTAAATCTGGACTATACAGCATCTCAGCTGTTGAGAAAAAGCAGGTCATAGACTGCTCATGGCCCGTGTCCATCAGGAATGTACGTATCTGTGTGCAGAGCATCTGGCTAAGGAAGGTGGAGGATCCTATAAAGAAGTAGGCATCAGAGCCCTGCCTAAGGATCCAGGCATGCAGGGACTCAGCACAGGGGCTCAACACACAGGGCTCAGGGCACAGGGAGTGGGCCCTACCTCTGTACCTTGCACCAGCAAGGTCTCAAAGGGCACCCAGAACTCTTGCCGGAGGACCTGCTTCAGCTTCCGTGGCAACATCTCCCCTGGCTCCCGAGACCCCTGAGCAGAGAGGAGATGAAGGCCAGTCAGCAAGGCATGCAAGCTGGATCCCGGACAAGCCAGGAACCCATCTCTTCTGGCCACCTGCCCAGTGTAGGCAGCCAGCCAGCCCCCTGGAAAGCTGAAGGCGGCAGTGTCTGTCAGTCAAGGGTCAGCTCTCTGGCTGTGTGACACTGCCCAGACCCACCATCCGCGTCAGCAGTCCACAGCCTGCGCAGGAGCGTGGGGCTAAAGAGGAGCAGGGACAGCCACTGTGACTCCATGAAGGCAACCTAACCTCCCACCACCTCCCACCATGCTGGCACCAGAGAGGGACAGGCGCTGTACCCTAATTGTGGGCTTGTCCTCAGTCCCTCCTGCCTGGTCCCTGCTGCTAGGCTATCAGCATCCAGAAAACCTGGATGCTGCCCTGGCCCTGCAATTCAGCCTCTAGCCTGAAGACTCTGGTTGACGCCACTGCCCCATACCACTACAGGGACATGGGGATAGACAGAAGTCTTTTTTTTTTTTTTTTTTTTTTTTTTTTTTGGTTTTTTGAGACAGGGTTTCTCTGTGTAGCTTTGCGCCTCTCTTGGAACTCACTTGGTAGCCCAGGCTGGCCTCGAACTCACAGAAATCCGCCTGGCTCTGCCTCCCGAGTGCTGGGATTAAAGGCGTGCGCCACCACCGCCCGGCTGACAGAAGTCTTAAGAGCAGGACCACTTTTTGTTGAGTTGGAGAAAACCACAGACCCAGGGAATCGGGACAGAGGAGAGGCCTTGCCAGATGGGCTACATTATAGATGCTGTGTGCCACAGCCAGGGTCAGGCTAGACTTGATCCTCCTGACAGGACAAGGCTCTCTGACCCCTGCTCTAAGCTGGGCCTGGGAGTGAGGGGGCAGGAATAGCTGATCAATATGGAGTCACATGGGCATGAATGGCCCGGGGCCTCTGCACCCCAATTCTGTCATTACTAAAGGCCTCTGCAGTGCCCATTCAACTTCAGTCTCACAACCAGCTACCGTTCCTGAGGCAAAGGCCTGTGCAACACCCCAACCGTTAATCCTTAAACAGCACCCCCTGCCTTTAGGGCTCAACTCAGAATCTGAAGGGAGAGAGGCAACCCATGTCTAAGTCACTGTGAATTGTCCCAGTACTGAGCTCTGCCACCCAAGGCAGCCTGGCCTGGGATACACTAGACTGTGAGCCTGTGAGGAAGCCAGGGAGGGAGCTCCTGAGAGACACTGCACCGTGTCGGCTCACCCAGGGCAATGGGAGGCTGGGACTGTCCCTGTCTCTGCCAGTGACAGTGAGTGGGATGGACAGGCACAGTGCCTGGCTTACCCCTGGCAAGGCCCAGTGCTCGGAGTGGGGCAGCTTCATCACCAGCACCTCCAGCATCTTTCTGACGCTCTTCCGGCAGATGGCTCCGCCCTGGTTCCTCTTCCACCTACATGGGGGACCCACTTACACCTGCGGGGCCATGGGTGCCCTTGTGCGGAGCAGCTGCAGGGACTGGCTGGGCCTGGAGGCAGCATCAGACCCACTGCTGCCTCCCTCACAGCCTACCTCCACCCCTACCACCCGCTCTCCTTTCCCCTGTCTGCCCCCTCCATCTTCTTCTCTAAGCCCCTAATCCCCAGGCAGAATAGAGACAGAAGCCACAGGGGGAAAGTCCATCCCAGCCTCTGACCCACTTGTCCAAGGCCACAACTCTCTGGCCCCGAGAGAGCCCAGTGCCTTGTTAGCTCCATGCAGCCTGGGCTAAGACCCCCAGGGGATTCCCCAAGTGCAGCCAGTCAGAACCCGCCCAGAAGGTAGGTGGGACCCAGGGTCAGAAGCATCATGTGGTTAAAAGGCTTGAGAGGGGAACACATGGGTGTGCATGCAAGGCTGTGTAAGAGTGTGGATAGGTACGTATTCCCTGGTAGGAAAACTCCCAAATCTTAACATTTCAGCGGGACTGTGGGTGGGTTTTGTTTTGTTTTACTTTTTGCAATTTCCGTAACTTTTTCTCTTTAGTGGAAGCTCTAGACAGTTTTATTAGCCCTCTATCAGGGCTAAGGAGGCACCCTAAGAAACTTAAGCAGCTTTCAGGGGAAAAGGGGTAGCCTAGGCTTTCTCAAAGAGGGTGGGGCACAGGGTATGTGTCTGTGTTCTTCCACACAGACTTCCACAAAGTATCGAGTACCAAGGCCATTCTCTAGGCCCTCAGAACACGTGGGGGTGGGGGTATCTTTGAAACCAAGGTGCTGATGCCAGACACAGGGCTCACCGAGTAACCACGGGCTGCAGTGTGTGGTTGGGTCCAAACCAGCTGAGGCTCCCACGTCCACGCAACCCCGTACGGCCCATGGGGTTCCTAGGTTAGAAAGGATTAGCTTAGCCATTATACTTGATAGAGAGATTAGGACAGCGCTAGGAGGGAAACTGAGCAGGGACATGGGCAGGTGGGGCCAAGTCACAATGGGCATAGCAGGGATCGTGTGCCAGCTCCTGCCAACCTGTCCTGGCCCCTCTGAGATCTCCACAGGGTGAAGCCAGGGTTTCTGTTCAGTGTGCAACCCCCCCCCCCGGCCAGCCCTCCTCCACAGAGAGGGTTAAACCCCCAGAGGCCTATGTCTGATTCTTGTGGCCACAAATGGCTGACTACGCTTGAAGCCAGGCTGAAGGGACCAGTCTGTGGATAGACGGACTCACTGCACCCCTGGAGTACAGAGTGCTAATTGCAGGCAGCACGGGGGCCTCTCACTGGGCCAGGACCCCTCTCCTTCCTCTCATCCCACCAGACCTCGTTCCAAATCAGGTCTAAGAATCGGTGGGCCTCGTGACTTCAACCCTACACGAGGGAGACACACCCCTGCTCCGCCAAAGGACGTGTGCAGCCTCCTCCACATATGACCCCCCCCCCAGCCCACCACTCCACATCTGCCACCTGTGGATGGGCTCTGCTTCCTTCGGCAGCTCCTAATGCCCCCTGACAGCGTCCCTCCCTTCCCATCTCTAAGTGCTCAGCTGAGGTCCTGGTGTTCCCACACCACCCAATGGGTTGGTATTGGCACGGAGCTATTGGGAGATGGAGCCCTTTGGAGGTGAGGCCTGGTGGGAGGTTTTGGGTCACTGGGATGCCCTTTAAGGTGACAAGGGAACCCCAGCTTCCTTTTCTTCTCCTTTGCTTCCCAGCCATGAGGTGAGCAGCACTCTCCACTCCACACACCCTGCCATGATGGGGTTACCTCCCCACAGGGCCACCAGGGCCACCTTGGATCTGTACTAAAGGCTTTCAAACTGAGGCCACAATGACATTTCTTTATTTCTTAGCTAGTTGTCCTAGGTGTTTTGTAATGATGGAAAGCTGACTGACCCAGCACCTCCTCTGCCTTGGACAAGCCCCACACACACACACACACTTCAGCAGTGTGGCTCAAGTGAGGAACACTCACTCCAAACACTACTGTGTAGAAGAGAAGAGATAATGCCTCCTTATCATCCGCACTTTTCCCAACCAAAGCTCACGTCAGATCCACCTATCATTAGATACGTGGGGTGCTGGGGTCAGGTGGGGCCTTCAGGAAGTGATTGCTCACACAGACAATCCTAGCCTTGTGACATCCTGCACCTCCTCTGCCTCCATCAGCAAGAAGGCATCACTGGATGCAAGCCCTTGACCTTGGGCCAGAACCATGAGCCAAAATCAACCTTTTTTTCATAACCTACTTAGTCCTCGGTATTCTATTATAAGTGACATAAAACAGACATAGCCAATGATTTCCTGGAAACTATATCCAGGAAAATATAATTTAAACAAAAACAGTCCGAGTCCTAACTACATAAGTATGTTATTGTATAAAAATTATTGGGGCTGGGAGATGACTCATTAGGAAACGTGTTGGCCACGCAAGCATGAGGACCTAAGTCCAAATCTTCGGAGCTCACGTAAAAAAAAAGTGAGTGTGGAAGAGCACACCTGTCCTCCCAGGGGTGGCAGAGACAGGAGGATCGCTGACCAGCCAGTTTAACCAACTGCTGAGCTCTGGTCTCATTGAGAGACCCTGCCTCAAAAAGTAAGTTGGAGAGTGATCGGGGAGACCCAACCCCTCTGGTCTACATGTGCACAAACACACAGGAGCACCCTGAGCTCTGTCAGGTCCCTCATCTGTTTCTACACAGCTGTCGTGGCAGCAGGTATTCACCTGTCATCCCAGCATTGCGGTCACTCCGTCCCACAACTGACACTCCTTCCCAAGTATTCTTCGCCCCATCCATCATGGCCCCATCATGAGGACACCCAGGCTAGAGCCCTGGTCTGTGTCATGCTGCCTCTCCCCTGCTGCTCCAACCTCTAGCTCCAGGGACAATAGTCCACTCTCTGTATTCCCCAAAAACCCATCTGCCTCCCACTTCCTTCAGGCCCCGCAGCGTCCTCTGCTCCACTGCTCCCCCTGCTGGCCACATCCCATCTGGAAGCACAGTGGTGTTTATGGGTCTCTTACTGTCTTCATATAAGTGGTCCATCATAGCTGCTGGGCAGGGTTACCATCCCTAATGTGGGCCCCCCAGCCATGAACTCTGGCAGCAGAATGCTCTCCTCACACTTGACTGTGGTCCCCACTTTACCAACCATGAGTCAAAGTCCCCAGGTACCAATAGACCCATGCACCTGGGACCCTGCTAGGGTAATACAGGAGCCTTCTTGGGAAAGATACAAAGAAAGGCTTTGTACCTTGAGCAGACTCTGAGGAAATGACACAAGCTGAGTTTCTTTTTCTCTTGTTTTCTTTTACCAGAAAGAAATACCAGCTTGCTCAGAGATGAATTCACTCCAAAGGCCAGCTTACTAACACCGGCTAAGGCTGGGCATACTCACAAAGGGAGCCCATCCTGGACCACATAGGTTCCATGGAAGCTACGACGGTCTGTTGGTCCATCCACAACATTGTAACTGATCTTTGACAGAGGTTCTGCCATGCTGGGGGCAAGAAAGAGGACATGTCCCAATAAGAGGGAGGTTATGGCAGAGCAGAGACACAGAGGGACAGGGGCTCAGCCTCTACTGGTAACCCCAATTCAGTGACCACAGGCTTTTCCTTTGAGAGGGGCCTCTGGCCACAGGTCATGTCTGTTGTCAGGATGAGTTGTGCCCTTGGGTCTCTGGGGCAGATGAAGCAGAGCCTGCCCAGGCCTACCCCAGGTGAATTCTGGGGTCTCTCTGGAGAAAGGGCCACTCACTCTCCCACAGGATCTGTGAGGGCCACATCTTTCTTCTCAGCTGTGTAAAATGGGGGGTCATAGATCAGAAACTCCGCCTACAACAAAGCACATGAGCTTCCTCAGAGTTTTGCCCTATTCCAGGCAAGCAAGGCTGGGGGGCTACAAACGGGCCCAAGAGCATCTACAGCCAAGGTCACTACCCAACCAAGACCAAACGTCCTCCCCAGGTGTGCATGGGAATCTCTCGGCCCTGGGAGAGCTGAGGGAGAATTCCAGATGCACACTCCAATGGGACCAGCCCAAGCATTGCTATGGATGGTGTGAACCCTTCCAGAGATGGGACAGAGGCTACATGGGCCCCTGGAGATAAAAAGAATTCCATACAGCAGAGAAAGTAAGGAGGGAGCTTCAGTCTAGAATGTTTCAGGTGAACTGAGAGAAAACCCTGGAGGCTGGAATGGCAAGCGGATGCCATTATCCCTGTCTCTGTGTATAGGTCTCTCTTTTATGCCTGTCACTCAAAGGGGGGGGGGTAAGTTGCTCACTGGGAACCGAAGAGTCAAGAACAAGATGGATGGGATGAGGCTGGAGCATGTGAGGAGCTACAGAAGCATGTACAGGCCATGATTCTGTGAGGCCAGATCACCTCACCAGGCCCTTCCACATTTGGGCTGTATAGCTCATGTGATTTAATCTCTGCATGCCTTGCTTAGTTTCCTCATCTGCCAAATACTCAGATGATCAGAGAGGCTGTAATGGGTAGAGGCCACTATGAACACGGGAGGAACTCTTCTCCTCCCCCAGAGCCAAGCCCCTCCTGCATTGGTTCACATAAGAGTTATACTCACCTCCCAGGGCACCTTCTCATTGGGCACAGGGAAGCGCATAATGCGGGCATTGGGGTAGAGGAGGTGCCGGGCGTTCACATGGTAACCATCTCCAGGTTCCTCTGCTTTCCTCCTGATATTCAGTTCAGCATCTGGCTCATCGAAGGTCCTTTGGGATGCTGGAAACAGACACATGTTTGAACACCAGCCCTGAGACCCCACTTCCCATCCCAGGAATCTCAGCCACAGAAGGACAAAAAGCTAGGTCAGCATTGCCTAGCAGACACCTGCCACTGAAGCCACACTTAAATGTCTCAGCAGTGAGCTAACCTCACAGGCTGTGACAGGGTCTGTCCAATTAATGGGGGCAAGTTTGCTTCCTGCGGGCCAGTCACACCTAAGGAAGACGGTTCATGTCTATTTTCTGACTAGCTGCACATTTAGGGAAACGGACTTTGCTTTCTATGCCTTGGTTAACATGATAGTCTCAGTCACCTAGAACTACTCCCTGCCCCCAACTTTGCAGCAAGCTGTGCAGAAGGAGGTCAAGGAGGCATGACGTGCTGCCCCCAGGAATCCAGTTAACTGCTAAAGCCAGGAGAGACCGGCTCAGCTCATAGGCAGAGGTGAGAGCTGGCCCCATTGGGCATCAAGACAGCTACAGCCAAAATCCCTACAACAGCCTCTCCTGCTAACCCATCCCCCAGACTCAAAACCACACAGACTATTGGAGAAAGCTACTAAGAGACCATCTACTCACCCAGGGTCAGCACACCTGCCTCCGAGCCAAAGCCACTGTCCTTCAGGGTTGTCACGATCCAGTGCAAAGCTCTGGCCGTCTGAGCTACCTGGATGGCATGGCCCAAGAAAGACTAGGTTGACATCTGTGGTCCACATTACATGTGGCTTATGGCCTAGAGGACTGGCCTCACTCCCCAAGTGACCCAGGCACCCTGTTGGGCCATGCAGCCTCAGAGGAGAACTTGAGGTTGGTCCTCTGGCCTCAGTCAAATTTAAGACATAGTCCCAAGACATTAGTGTCTCAGAGGTGGCCTTGAATAGAGAAGGGAGCCATGTGGACTCTGGGATTGCCAGGACTGTGTACTGATGTGGGTGCCTCACTGTTCAAACCTGCAGGGGGCTCAGGGCAAAACGCTTGGGTAGAATTTTCTAGGGAGTAAAGAAGGTGCTCCTTTCAATGGATAATTCTGTGTGTGTGTGTGTGTGTGTGTGTGTGTGTCTGTCTGTCTGTCTGTCTGTCTGTCTCTGTCCCTCTCTTTTCTTCTGTCTCTATCCCCCACCGTGTGTGTCTGTCTCTCTCTCTCTTTTTCCTTCTGTCTCTATCTCTCTCTCAATCACTCACTCACTTGCTTGCTCACTCTCTCCTTTCCCCTCTCTCTCTCTCTCATAGACCTCCATTTCTACATCTTTCCCCCAAAGTTCTTGGTCTCAGTGTCACCACACGACAAAATGCCCCACCAGTCCCCAACTGCCAACCTACCTGTTCCTCCAGGGAGACCAGCCTCTGCTCCATGGAACCTGACCTCTTCACACGGTCCATGTCCAGCAGATCCACCATGGTGTCCACTCTGACAGAGGATAAATAGACAGGCTTTAGGGACCCTGCCAATTATATAAAACATGATACCCCCAAATCGCAGACAGCCCCAGCAAACCCAATAGCTCAAGCGTAGCATCCCGCTGACTCTCACTTCAATACTGTCTGTGATTTGAAAGTATCTACAACATACATCTCTATCTTAAAATAAAGCTGCCCCAACAGAAGGGCAGCCCAGGTTCAGGGGGCCAGCTCAATGGGCTATCAGAGATGTCAGCTGGGAGAGGTGACGGCATTCACACTAACCCACTTGCACGGATTTGCCCCCTGGTGCTGGGCCATGAGCTCTAAAAGCTGTCCCGGACGGCAAAGCTTGTGGTGACGCTGAGTGCCAGTGGGGCACTGGGGCTGTTGGGGAATGTTTAGTTTGAACCAGAAGCCCCGCTCGCTCCCCACCATGGCCAGCTGTGTTTAAACAACCGTCCAGTCAAGGCCTGCCTGCCAAGCTCCTAGCGGCTTTGCCCAGGGATTCCTTTATTTCCTCCCACTTGAAGTGCCGACTGCCAGCAGCATCCTTTTGTAATAAAGTGAGCCACACTGTAACATCTGATCGCTGTTTCTGGGGATGTGACCCAATTTGAACAGTCATTCAGGAAAGGGAAGCTAAGGACCACACTGAGTGTGCTGGCGTCTACTTCCCCATGCATGGCATGGCTTCAGTCCACAAAGGACACTCCGGTGCCCCTGCCTTTTTTTTTCCGAGGCAACTTTGTGAACATGTGAGCGTGATATTTACAGCGTGTTTGGACCCCCATGATTCAGTCACAGTGACACACAGGAACCACCTAGATCAGCAGAAACTCCCAAACCTCCAGCCATACTCTGTGGGTGAGTAGCTGGGATCAACTTCACTCAGCCACAGTGCCATAAGCCCTGGCACACCACACACCAGGGCGCCTCCCTGGGCCTCAGATCCCTCACTGCACCCCCAGAGACAAAGTGGCCAGGCCAGGGTCCTCACCGGGTCTGAGGGACTGCTCACCATTTCCCCGTCGCTCTATGCTTCGCAGCACTCCCCTACTGAGTGCATAGAGTTTTGTTAAAGGTTTCTAGACCACGGGCCAGAGATTCTGAAATGTTACATCTTAGCACACTAGCTACTGTTCCCCCTAGAATGTCTGTAGGAACCATCTCGGAAATTTGCTATTTTAATAATCCTTTTCAACCTCAGGAAATAACTGGAGAAGGCCAGCTTCCTCCAGGCCCCAGGCTGGAAACTGGACATCAGGTCCATTCTGAGCCTCCTACAAGAAGGGAAATCTGGGGTGAGGGCTGAGTAGGCTCATGTGACTGACTTCTTCAGGTCCCTGAGGCAGGAGAGCACAAAATCGCCAGGACAGGCCCCCAAATCCAGGCTCTACTGTTCAGCAGCGGCAGACACTGTACTATTCTACTTCTGTCCCTTTCCTGAGTCTTTGCCTCCTCAGTGCAAAGATGGAGCAACCAGCATCTCTTTGTAAGAAAGGCTAGGGTAAGGCCGGGCGGTGGCGGTGCACGCCTTTAATCCCAGCACTCAGGAGGCAGAGGCAGGCGGATGTCTGTGAGTTCAAGGCCAGCCTGGTCTACAGAGTGAGTTCCAGGAAAGGCTCCAAAGCTACATAAGAGAAACCCTGTCTCAAAAAAAAAACCAAGAAGAAGAAGAAGAAGAAGAAGAAGAAGAAGAAGAAGAAGAGGAGGAGGAGGAGGAGGAGGAGGAGGAGGAGGAGGAGGAGAAGAAAGGCTAGTGTAGGGAAGCAGGTCACATATTCAGTCCACAGCCATGACTTTGACACTGTGCCATCAGAACCCTCATGCTGACTCTACTGACCCAGCTTCAAGATCATCCTGGTAATGGAGCATCCAGACATGAGCTCCATTTCAGAAGCTCTCTGGATGCCACATATCCCAGTATCCGGGCAGTAGACATAATCATTGTTCAAAATTAAATGGCACCATACAACCATTCTTGATAAGCGGTAACAGCAAGTTCGGAGGGGCTGCATGGACCCTGGCACCTGCCCTTAAATAGACAGTGAGAGTGTGGTATCAGCAAAGAACACAGCCCAGAGTGCCACAGGCTAGCCAGGCCAGGGCCCATAGCTTAAGAACCACACAGCATTCACTGAGTTTCTGCCTGACTCTGGGCTTTCTCTGGGGGTCAAGTACTGTAAGATTCTGTCCCTGCTCTCAGGTAGCTCATGGAGGGACAGCGGGATACTACCCCCATCTCACTGTGGTGGCTTGAATGAGAAATGCCCCCCACCACAGTCTTGGGTATTTGAACACTTGGTCCCAGTTGATGGCCCTGTTTGGGAAGGTTTAGGTTATTCTTGCTAGAGGAAGTATGTCACCAGTGGGTTTTGAGATTTGCTCTCCCTGCTTTGGGCTTCCAGTTCAAGAATGAGGTGAGCTCTCAGCTTCCTGCTCCTGCTGAAATGCCTGCCACCTGCCACCATGCTGTTGCCACTGTTATAGATTCTAACCCTCTGGGCCTGTAAGCCAAAATAAACTCTTCTGTATGTTGCCTTGGTCATGGTATTTTATCAAGCTACCAAAGAGTACCTAGTACCACCCCCAAGCAATCAGTTGATATATTCACCAGCCAATAAGCCTATCTCCAAATCCACCAATAAACCACAAATGAACCTGAGACAGACTCACCAAACAATGTACCCACAAAGCCACCAACCAACACACCAGCAAACCTGCCAACCAGCCAGCCTTCGTAATTGTCTAGGGGTGCCGACGGGGAGTGGGGAAGCAGGAAAGACCCTTTGATACGAGGACCCTAAGTAGACAACTGCTCTAAGTAGAGGGCATTCCAAGGACGACTTGATGTCATTGTACCCAAGCAAATGGTACATCTTTGTCTAGCTCACCCATCACGATAGGTACAAGGGACTTTGATCACTGGCTAGTTCACTGAGGTTTGTTGATGTTGCCGTCAGCATCACCATAACAACCAGATCTATTGGAGCCGCACCATCCCTCTCAACACCATTCTCTCCAGTACTGTCACTACCAGCATCATCATCATCATCATCATCATCATCATCACTATAGTCACCATCATCTCCAGCTCTCTCAACACCTTCATTTCCATCATCATCATCATTACTCTAGTCACCATCATCTCCAGCACTCTCAACACCTTCATCTCCATCATCATCATCATCATCATCATCACTATAGTCACCATCATATCCAGCACTCTCCACACCTTCATCTCCAGCATTATCATCACCATCACCAGCATCATCACTCTAGTCACCATCATCTCCAGCACTCACAACACCATCACCAGCATCATCACCATCATCATCATCATCACTATAGTCACCATCATCGCCATCACCTCCAGCATTAACATCATTGTCACTATTGCCATCATGCCACATCAACATCATCACCATTATCACCATCATCATCATCACAATCGGGTGCCCTGATTGCTTGTCTGGGCACAATGACACCCAGTTTCCTCCCCCACAAGTTGAGCATGGGTCCTGCCCCATGGGGCTGCACTTGGAATGGCTTTGAGGCTACAGGGCATGGTTTTAAGGATGCATCCCCCAGGGCTCCTAGCCTCTGTACTTCTCACTGATGTCCTGGATCCTCTGTTCTGGCCGCTGTTTGAGCTGGTACTGCTGGTTCTGCAGGTAGTTCTCCTTCAGGTAGAGCTCCCAGGACAGGAGGGCTGCCTCCTCATTCTTCTCCAGTTTGTTCTCTGTAGGCAAGATAGGGTTAGCAAAGACCTAATGACCTACCTAGAGCCCCGTGGAAAGGGTCCACCACTCCATATCCAGGCCCAGGGAGCTACTGGCTCATGCCAGGTGCAGGGAAAGCCCAGCAGCATGCTTAATGATGGCCCAGGGCTCTGGAAGGAACCCCACACTCGCATCTGCACCCAGGACAGTGGGACTGCACAGTGTTGGGGGCAGGGGCAGTGTCAGGGGCCAGGGGGACCCACTGAGCTGCTTGTGTCGTTTGGCAGGGATCTTCAGGACAATCCTCTTGATCAAGAGCTGCAGGTGGCTGAGGAGGATGAAGGGGGGAGGGGCCGGCGGCCGGCCATGGTACTCCTCGATCAGGTCATGGCGCTGGAACTTCCAGATCTGGTCTGTGTGTTCCTGCACTTCCTGGAATGTGTAGCTGGCAGGAGGCAGAGGTATAGGTATCAGAATGTTTGTGGGACACAACATTCTGGGGTCAAGTGCCTGGCACAGCCAGAGCAGGTGAACGGGAAGTAGGCCAGATGCCGAGAGGCAGCCAGCTTCTGGGAACGGGTGAGGACAGGAAATCACAGGGATTTTAGATTTATACTCCTGAATAAACAAAGATGGCGTCTGTGAGGGGCTAGACATGGGCACTGGACACCGCAGAGCTTCTCTGTGTATCTAGTAATTTGAAGAAGCAGAGGATGGTGTCTCGGGTACTTCAGGTACTCAGATCTTACACAGACGCCCAGAAGCAGGAGAAAGGACATGTGCTACTTTATCAGACAGCTTTTCCTGCCTGAGGGACAGAGTCTACCCAAATCCTACCCACACTCCCTGTCCTGATCTCAGCTCTAACTAGCACATGTAGTTCTCAATGTTCAGAATACTCTAAAACAGAAGGTGAACCCCTCCGAAATCAGCTGGTGAGAAAAGAATGTATTGTGCACACCATAATGGAGGGACTTCCAAAGGTCACGGCCACCAGGAACCTGCCTATAGAGACAAGAGGGCCAAGGGCTCAAGGGTTTCACTGTGGGCAGGCTGAGCCTCCCGTGGCTGAGCTGTTTCCTTTCAGAGTAGGAGTGGGTCTTATGACCTGAAGTCAGTGGACAGGGGCTACTGGGCCCCTGGGAACAGTGACACAGACCGGGTGCCATGCTGGCTCCTCAGGAGCTCCCCACACACTCTCATGAGGCTGTCACTCGCCTGCCTGTGCACACGCCAGCCCCAGAGAGCCCTTCCCTGCACAGGTGCCCATACTCACTTGAACATGGCGATGAGCAGGTTGAGCAACAGGATGTTGGCAAAGAGCAGATAGAGACAGAGCAGGGTGACCGTCAGCCACTGAGGGAAGGCGGGCGTCTGCCCTGTCCAGTCGCTCTCGGGACACTTGGGCTTGTAGGGGTCTGTGCCATTGGGGCTGCACTGGTCCATGCTGAAATTCACACCTGTGGGAAGTGGGAGGGGACAAAAAACATGCAGTCGGTCACGAGAAACTTCCTGCCAGGAACCCTGACCACTGGGGCACTGACCGTCCCCATAGGCTTAGACACCTGCATCCCAGGAGTTAGGGACTGGGTGTCTGGCTAGAGTCCAAAGCGACAAGAGGTCTGTCTGTGCTTGGGTATCCTCAAGCAGGAAGTGGGCTATTCGGGGGGAATCTGGAGCCAGAGCTGTCTCCCAGGTGGCACTCTGCACTCCAGGATCCAGCCATCCCTCCCTCAAGGCACTTCTCGTGGCTACAGATATCAGTGGATGTGGGTCTTGATCCTCAGAAATTCAATGAGAAGGAAAGGATCTTCAAAGAAATAACTGGGGGCTAGAGCGGTGGCTCAGCAGAGAAGAGCACATAACTGTTCTTCCAGAGGACCCAAGTTCAATTCCCAGCACCCACTTCAGGTGGCTCTCCACTACTGTAACTCCAACTCCGGGGGACCAGACGCTTCTGACCTCTGTGGGCACCGCGATCACACACACATACCCTCACACAGACATACGCATACACACCATTAAAAGTAAAATAAATTGGGGGTTGGAGAGATGGTTCAGCGGTTAAGAGCACTGGCTGCTTTTCCAGAGGTCCTGAGTTCAATTCTCAGCAGTCACATGGTGGCTCACCGCCATCCATAATGAGATCTGGTGCTGGCGTGCAGGTATACATGCAGACAGGGCACTGTATACATTAAATAAATAAATAAATCTTTTAAAAAAATAAAAAGAAAGAAAAAATAATAGAACTAAAAGAAAAAAAAAACAACAATAACACAAAAAGGAGGAAGATACCCCGGAATGAGCTTCACAGATCCGGACCTGGAAACTGAAGGATGGCTAAGGTAAGCCAGTGGACCAAACGGTCAGAGAGGCAGCCTGTTTCCAGCCCAAAGCCCCAAACTTCATGTAGACCCAAGGAATTCAAACTCCAAAACAATTCGGAAACTGAAGAGCAGAGCCAGAGGACTCACCATGCCCAGTTTCAGAACTTACTACAAGCTACAGCAGCAGCCATGGCAAGGAGGTGCTGGGCAAGGCCAGATGCACACCAGCGGAAAAAAGATGGGAGACCCAAGATGAATGCTTTCATTAAGGATCAGGTGCCTTTCACAAGGGGCCAGGACAGGACAGCTCAGGAAGACATACTTGTCAACTGATGCTGCTGGGACAATAGACAGCCACATGAGAAAGAGTGACCCTTGCCAAGCACTGTGGTGCACAGTGCCAGTCCTGGGGAGGCAGAGGCAAGGGACTCCCCGAAAGCTCCAGGGTAGCCAGGGCTATATAATGAGACCTTGTCTTAAAAAAAAAAAAAGGAATGGGCTGAAGAGATGGCTCTGAGGTTAGGCTGCTCTTCCAGAGGCTCTGGGTTCCATTCCCAGCACCCACATAGTGGGTCACAGCCATCTCTAACTCCAGTTCCAGGGAATCTGATGCCTTCTTCTGGCCTCCATGGACACTAAGCACAAGCGTGGTACACAGACATGGTGCAAACAAACACCAATACATATAAAATAATAATTTAAAAAAAAAAAACAAGAACAGCCCTTCTCTCACATACTAATGTGTGTAGATAAAGTAGATCCATGGCTGTATAGGGAAAGAGAACAGTATCATTGATAGGGCAAGGCTGAAAGCTAGTTTTTGCAAATGAGTCAGAGGCCGAAAGAAAGATCGGAAGCTATAAACCTTTACAAGAAAAACACACACATAAACCATTTGAGCCTTGGGCTTGGCAATGTTTTCTCCACTGTGACACAGAGGCACAAACGATTTTAAAAATCAAGCCGCATCTCATTAAAATTCTATGCTTCAAAGAAAGTGTCTTTTCATAAATAAAAAAAGATAACCTCTGTAATAACAGAAAATACTGCAAACTAGTCCTATGATAAAAGTCTTAAAAGCTCAATAATAAAAATATAATGGAAGGGGGAAAGTAAGCAAAAGCTAGAAATGGACATTTCTGCTAAGAAGATGTACAAATGGTCCAGTAAGCACATGAAGATATATTCAGCAGAAGCCACAACAGAAATGCCAATCAAAACCACAAGGACACACCGCTAACATAATGAGTGTGAGGTGAGCGTCGAGAAACTGGAACGCGTCGCCTCTGTGGGAACAGTTTGGCATTTCTCAGAGTTAAACACACCCGCACAACAGCATGCACGTAAGTTCGTAGCAGCAGCAGCAGCCACAGAAGCCAAAGCCTAGGAAGCATGCAAGTGGCCACAGCTTATGAATAATTAAAATGTGCCTCATCCATGTAGAGAAATACAATAAAATGGAATGAAGCGCTGATAACTGCTACACCCCTCGGTGAACCCTGAAAACACGACACTGGGTGACAGAAACAGACACAGCTGACTACGCCACGTTAGGTCTAGCATGTGTGACATGTCCAGGAGGGCGAATGTGTGTGGACAGCAGCAGATGGGTGGCTTTGTAGGACGCAGGGAGGGAGGAGGGCAGTGGCTGTTGCAGGGACGGGGTCTGAAGCTAGCTTCCATAAGACACCACGCATGTGAGGACCTTCTGTAGGTAGCTGATGTGGGGAATTTGCCTGAAGGATGCTGGTTTTAAAAACCACATGAGACTGGGAAATAGCTCATCAGTAAAATGCTTGCACTGCAGCATGACTGCGTTCAATCCCCAGGACCCATGTTAAAAGCCAGATGTTATGGCTCACGCTTCCAATACCAGGGCCAAGGAGGAGACAGATGGATCCCTGGGACTCCCCCCAGCTAGCTTAGCCTACAGGCAAGTTCCAGAGCAATGAGTGATCCTGTCTCAAAAAATGAGAAACTGAAAAGATGGCTCAGTGGTTAAGAGCACTGGCTGCTCTTCCAAAGGACCTGGGTTCAATTCCCAGCACCCACATGGAGGCTCACAGCTGTCTGTAACTCCAGTCTTAGGGGATCTGACGCCCTCTTCTGACCTCCTTGGGCAGTGCACACAGGTGGTACACAGACACACATGAACGCAAATTCATATGCATAAAATAAAAATAAAGGAAAAAGTAAAAACAAACAAACAAAAGACAAGGTGGGTGGCTCCTAAGAAAAGACACCTGAGGTGGTCCTCTGGCCACCACACATGCATCCGCATGCACACATATGCACTCACACACATGTGCACACACTCACATATACACACCTGTGCACACACTCACATTTACACACCTGCACTCACACACATACTCACGTACACACCCTCACACATGTACATGCTCACACACACAAGCTCACGCACAGGCACAGATAGACACACTCACACTGTCTTTCTGCAGAAAGCTGTCTTTCTGCCACAGAGTAAGCAGTCATTTCTGACTGCAGTGGGGTGAGGGAGAGGGAAATGGGGTGGCTTTTGATGTTGTGGACAGTCAGCTGTGCCCCATACATCTTAAATTCCTGCTGTCACACTCCTCATTGACTGGGAAATGGCAGGTGCCTATGGCTCTCTGTTGAGGCTGTCAGCATCCAGGACAAGCTGACCCCACTGGAGCCCTGGGCCTTCCTGGTCCTTAGAGAGTCACACAGCCTGGCTGGAAATGAAACCCATCTCCTGTAACCTTTAACACTTAGGGAGTCCTAGGGAGCTCCCCCACTCCATCTCTCTCTAACCCCCTTGCCCCTTAGATGCCCACAACCTGGCTCCTACCATCGATGTAGGTTGGGATCTGCCCAAAGATGGTGAGGTAGGAGTGGTAGACGACCCCACGGAAGATCCAGTCCACCCGGCTCTCGTTGTGGATGAGGATGGCCTGCTTGGCCACTCCAAAGGACACCACCCACACCGCCAGGAGAAAGAGGAAGAAGAAGACGTCCTTCATCTGCAGAGAGTGAAGCAATGAGCTGCCCTTCCCACCCTGGATCTCCTCTTCCCGCTGTTGCCCTGACATGAATGCAGGATGCCAGGAGCAACCAGGGCTTCCCCGCCACCCCTCAGAGCACACTGACGTCTTCATAAGGAATACCCCAAGATGTGGAATGGGGTCAGACAAAAATGACCCCAAGAAGAAAGGACTTGCATCTGAGCAGCAATGGGGCCCATGCTGGAGCTGTGGAATGAGAAACAGGCAAGGTGGCCTGGAGGAGGCGGCATCCGGACAGTAGGATGAGGGACAGATATTCAGAGATTCTGAGGATGAGCCAGAGGCAAGATGCAGGACAAACAGTCATCTCTAGTACCATCCTACCTCTTTCATGATGGGCACAGCCCTCGGCCTCCCTCACAGCAGCCGTGGGCTCCAGCCCCTCCCAGGGAAGTCCTTTGTGCCCTCACCATGCGCTTCACGATGATTATCTTGGGCCCCAACGTCTTGCTGATAGTGAAGATGTGCATGAGGCGGAGGCAGAACATGATGAAGTCCAAAGACAGGATGATGCGTCCAGGGTACAGCGTCCCTGGGATGAGCCTGGCAGTGGGCAAGGTACCACCTCAGGCTCTGTTCCTTAGAAGGCAGAGCTTTCTGAAACCTCTCCCTGGCCTGGGGTGGTCCTTGGAGGTACAGGGCTCTGGAGGAGCCAGGCCCAAATATGTCAAAGGCAATGGTGACATCAAGGGCAAAGTTCACAGAGAACTGAGTTGGCTTCAGTAGAGTCCAGAAACCCGGGTGCAAGGACATCCCAGAAACAATTCCAGGAGCCTTGGCCATACCCATCCTACCTCAAGAAGGAAGAGGGCCACCACCTCTCAGATACACGAGCTGTCATGAGTGGGATGTAACCCAGCAGGGAGGGACAAAGAGGACACTACATGTCTGAGAAGCTGAGGCGAACAATAATGGCTGGTGGCCCTTACATGTGACAGCAGCCCAAGATGGGCAAAGAGCAGTCACACATCCCAACACCATTTCTCCACCAGCGCCAAGGCAGGCTGGGTCCAGGTGCCCCGCAGGAAGAAGGCAGGGGTTCCCTGGCCACTCACCGGCAGGTCAGTCCTACTATGAAGAGCAGAATGGCACCAACGTCCAGCTTGTTCCAGAAGTCACTGAAGTACAGGGACGCCATCTTCTTCAGGCCACACCCATCAGGATCATAGAAGAGCTACTGAGGAGACCGCAGTTAGGGGAGGCCAACATCGCCATCAGTGTCACACTGACAAAGCCCTTGTGGGCAGAGCTTGACTGTGGTGAGGGGGGGCAGCAGGACACAGGGTGGACCTCTGCACTCAACGAGTTCAGGAACAGCGTGAGCAGAGGTAAGTGCCTGCCATACTTCACTGCTAGTCAGTCTCTCATGAACCAGAGGTCCTATTGAACCTGTGCGTGTATGTATGTGTCCATGTCTGTGTGTGTCCGTGTCCGTGTGTGTGTGTGTGTGTGTGTGTGTGTGTGTGTGTGTGTGTGTGTGCTGGAGAAGCTCCTTTCTCCCTGCCAGCACCTCCTACAAGGATTTTTGCTCTGTCTAGAATGACACCTGCTTCCTGAGACAGTCTGGGAAGGAGGGGCCTGGAGGAGAGACCCCAGGATCCTCACATGGTCTGCCTGGTAGAAATTCTCACCCTTTTCTGGTACCAGGCCCCCAAACTCTCATGGTCAGGCATATCCTTTCCCTAGGCCTGAGGGACAGATTCTAGGAGACACACGTGCTCTCTGTCCTGGGCTGCCAGGTGAGGTGATATCAGGAAACACAGAAGCTCTGACCCCCATGGAGGGTCTGGCTACAGAGGCTGAGGAGGCCCCCAAACCTCAGCATTGCTCCAGCGTCATCATGCCCCAGCCCCATGGTTCTTTCTTTAGCTCCCCTCTTTCTTCTTTGGGTCTCCCAACAGGCAGGGTGTCCATCCGATGTAAGCTGGTACCTCAAGGACGCAGCGGGAAACTAACACAGTGAGGGTCGGTCTGCTCAGTGGTCATACAGGCCCTTGTCCTGGGAGGTGACATCCAGCCTTATGGTAGTGTCCTATTTATCAGGAGTGTGAGCTAGTCCAGGTGGTCATATAGGCCACTCAGGACTAGTTCAACCTCTAGAGGGGGACTAGAGACAGATCAGCCAGGAGGATAGAGCCACGTCTGTGTGACTATGTGACTGACCCCCCGGTATAAGCCTGGACCCTGCAGCTTGCAGAAGCTGCCTGGGTGACACTGGCCCTGAACGTTATTACACATTCTTTGTCCTTGCAGGGAGAATCAAGTTCTGCCCCTGCCTCAGGGAAGGGACCTCTGGATTCTCTGGGTCAACCGTCTTTGGATGGATGGATGGGTACCTCTGTGTTTGGCAGGTTTTACTCTAAGCCCCTTTCTGGAATGAACCATAACCACGTTCATGGCTCTCCATCAGTCTTCTGCAAATGATCACACAGGGCCCCACACTTGGCAATATCGAGAGACACACCTACTCAAAGGCGGCCACAGAATGGAATTAGGTGGGAGACCTCGGGCCACACAGAACCAGCGCGACTTCCGGGGGCACTGGAAACTAACGGTCCTGAGTGCTTTGCCCCGGAGAGGTCCGGAAGCCTAGCTTCAGGCAAGGCAGCCAGGCCATGGAGGCAAGGCTCCCAGGTGGAGGAGTGGGCACCTGCCTCCCGGGGTTCCACCCAGCTCCTAGGGGCCCGGGGGAGGCTGGGTGGAAACAGACACTCGGTGTGGGAGTGGTGAGCACCTGTCTTGTCTCCTCACACACCAGGGAGAACAGCCACAGGTAGATGAGGTACTCGCACCAGGATGGTGAGGGCTGGAAGTCCACCATGAGCACGTAGGCGAACAAGCAGAGGAAGGCAAAGTAGGACAGGATATTCAGATGGAAGATGACCACGGGCGCGTTGAAGAAGGCGCGGACGCGGGCTGGGCGGCACAGGGCCTGCAGCCTCTTCTCCCTGCAGCAGACGCATCGGGTGACTGTCACAGACTTTGGTCTCCAGGATCCCTACCTATCCTGTGAGAGATGTGACTCAAGGGGCAAACGTACTAGGAAAGGAACACCTCACTTGGTACCCAAGGCCATATAGCAGTTATAGAGGCCTTGGCACTAAAGACCCCAAACCTTGCACAGGCCCAAAAGGCCGGGAAGCAAGCGTCTGTACATTTTGCTGAGCTGTGAACACCACAGCTCCTATCCAGGGCCGAGGCCTGGCTGTATGCCTAACCTGGGTTAGGTTCCCCATGCAGTGCCCTTAGCATTAGTTCGTAGCCAGAGTTCTCAGGCCTCAGGTGCCCCCACAAGTGGGGACCAACTGCCATTACTGTCATAAAGGTCAGACTAACAGCGTGTCCAAGTCCCCACGTGGACGCGCTCTGACGTGTAGCCTCTTGTCACAGCTGTTACTGGAAACACAGGTGCAGCTCTGTTCCCCTCAGGGAAGGGCAGGGGCACTATAAAGGTCACATGGCAATGTCCTTGACCCCTGGAAGGATGTGAAATTGACGTCTGGTCCTCCTGGGTCTGTGCAGGGTGGGAGTCCAGAAAGCAGGGCGGACTAAAACAGCTTTAGCATCTGATCTGCTCCTCCGTTTCCCCTCGGGCACATCCCTAACAGTCAGGGCATGAGAGGGTGACAGAGCATGTGGCCTATGGCTATGAGAGGGCTTGCCACCGGCCACTTAGCCTGGAGTTTGGCATCTGCCCCTGAGAACCCAGAGATGCCAGGGAGCCCAAAGATGCCATCTAACAAAAATAGAAATGACATCTTAACAAGAGCCCTCATGCTCTGAGGCAACCCAAGTGAAGCACAGCCAGACCTGGTCTTCAATCCTCCACCCAGTCCGCCTGCAGCACCCAGGGTACCCTATCCACCCCATGCTCCCTGTTGCCATGGAGCTGAGGCCAAGAGACAGTCTCATCAGCACCGCCAGCCTCTAGTATCCAGCAGAAAACTCAGGGCACGGAAGAGTCTGACCCGAGGTGGTACTGAGGCCTGGCGGTTCCCCCTCTACTTCCTGCACGTTCTGGGGGCCCAGACCCCTCCCCCTCACCTGAAGGAGATGAGGCCGGTGAAGAGCAGTGGAAAGGCCAGCATGCACAGGATGACCTGCCACAGGCTGTTGTCCACACAGAGCTGGCCCCACCACACCTTGGTCAGGAAGGCCTGTGGACAGGGCGGTCTCAGGGCAGTGGGTACCCAGCAGCCTGACCCCCACCCAAGCCCCCAGCCACCCAAGGATGAGTGCTAGTCACACCCCCCTAATCACTGTGCTCTTTGAAGCCCTACCCACAGGTGGCCAGCGTGACAGGCACACCATGGTCAGCCAGCAGAGCAATCACGGTTTTGGGCGTTTGGAGCCAGGCCATGGTGTATGATAAGTAGTGAATAAGCAGGGCTTATCACATGGGGCTCTGACTTTCCTCTTGCCTGCCATCCCTCCTCTAGCTTCAGGACCCCCAATCTTTGCAAAGTCCTGAGGCCATGCAGTCCCAGGCTGTCATAAGCAGACCCCTTTTTGCCACCATGGGGCAGGGCTTGATTCCTCCCTGGGTATCCCCAGGCTCTGCACGTCCCAGGACACATGGAGTTCCATGGGCGTGGTAACAGCATGAGGCTGTGCTCCAAGGACACCCAAGTAATAAAGGAGTATGTTCCATAGTCCCTAATGTTCCATGAAGGCCACCCTGTCCCCCCTGTACTTCCTGAGCCCCCAGATGACACAGGCTCTTGGAAAGTACACTGAGGGCCACCTGACATTTGAGCATCGGCCTCCACGCCTACCAGCCACTTCTTTTGCTGTGTACCAGTTTCCCCATCCCCAAACCAGGAGGCAAGTGCCTGTCCATCAGCATATGTCTAGGTACTAGGCACTATCCCAGTCATCAAAGAGCCACGCTGCCAGTAACAGCCATGTCATCCGAGGCAGGGCTGTGCCCCCCCTGGGCACCTGATTCTGGAAGTGGTCCCTCGGGGAGTTACCTGGATGCCTCCATGAGACACGAATTTCATGTCCTTGGCCTCTAGGGCCAGCTGCAGGCAGGTGGCCTTCCCCCAGGCCTCTGACACACGGACAAGAAGCTTCTGAGCTCTCTCCTCATCCTTCCGGTAGCACTCAGTGAAGACACCTGAGCAGGGGAAGAAGAAGGTCCGCTTCAGCAAAGGCAGGACGTAGGGTGAGACTAACACATAGGGACTGTCCTGAAACATCTAGGTCGTGGAGAAGGACTCTAGGTAACAGCATCGGAGCTGACATACAGAGAGGGAGACCCTGGTGACAGTGCGGGCGGCCCCAGGGGGCTTACCGATAGCTCTGTGCTCAAACTCATCCGCCAGCGCCAGCATCTCCTCCGAGCTGTCTGTGTCTTCCTCCTCCTTGGACAGCTCCTTCAGGATCTTGCTGCAGGCCAGTGCTGCAGCAATACAGTCCTGGCTCTGGGACACAGGGGCACTGTGAGGACCTGGGGGACCACTAGATTTACCCACCCTGTACCTAGAACCTGTGATAGTGAACAGAAATGCTTAAGATGTGAAGTTTGGGGGGCCCTGTCCATATAAACAACCTACTCATCCATATTAACACATAAGCCCTCCGATGGTGGCCTCCTGTACTGACCCCGTGGGTACTATGTGCTTATCTCCCTAACAGGTATAATGAACAGATAGGAGCTGGCAAGATCTGGGCAGATCACAGAGAACAACACTGTCCACATCCTCAGGCCCGGAAGTAGCCACAACAGCTTGCTTAGAGGGCCTTTATGTTTCCTTCCTTTTCTTTCTTACTTTTTTTTAAAATGTCAGGTTTTTATTTATATTTTTTAAGATCTATTTACTTATTATGAATAGTGTTCTGCCTGCATGTATGCCTGCACACCAGAAGAGGGCACCAGATCTCATTACAGATGGTTGTGAGCCACCATGTGGTTGCTGGGAATTGAACCCAGGTTCTCTAGAAGAGCAGCCAGTGCTCTTAACCTCTGAGCCATTTCTTCAGCCCTTCCTTTTTTCTTTTAAGAATTATTTTCCCACCAAAGTTTTTATTCTCCACCGCTGGGTACTCCAAGCCTCCCTAGGTTAGAGATCTTACTACCCACACAACCATAAACTGTTATTTGCTACAGGAAGTGAGCCCCTGACTCAGATCACCAGTCTAGACATCCTCATGTCTGCAACTAAGCTGGTCCTGGTACCTGAGCCCAGATGATGCCTGCCAGCTCCTGGCGGTTCTGGATGATGGCCCAAATGAGAAGGTCGCGGACTGGGTCGATGGTGAAGGTAACATGGTCTGTTGATCGCTTATAGAGGGACCGGAGGCTCACTCCCTGTACCTGTAGGCAGAGGACAGTCCATGTCCCACAGAGTCCCCAGCATCAGAACCCTAAGGTAGTGAGCAGTGTGTGTCCTGCCTTCTGCAGTCACGGAGAGATGGCACATTTCACTCTTGGGAACTTAATTAAATGATCCATTGGGGGCTCAGGCGATGGCTCAGCAGGAAAGGGCTTGCCACACAAGCCTGAAGACCTAAGTTCGGATCCCCACCACCGACATTAAAGGAAAAAAGATGAACCCTGGAACTGAGTCAAAATAAAGCCTTCCTCCCAAAAGATACTTTCTGGCAGGTATTCGGTATCAGTGAGGAGAAAAGTAACTACTACAGACATTTCTGGAGGTAAGTGAGCCAAAATGAGGTTATTGGGGGTGGGAGAGCTTCTCTTTCCCACTCTTCTTCTCATGTAAAGACTCAGCGAGAGCCCCCACCTGCAGGGCAGGGAGAGGGCCTCAGCAGCAACCAGCCCTGTCACTGTCCTCAGACTTTCAGTCTCCAGGACTGTGAAACAATGAGTTGCTATTATCTAAGCCCTGGATCTGCAGGGTTTCACACAGTCCATGCCTTCCAGGACAGAGTGTGGAGCCCATTGCTTTGGAGTTATTTATTTGTTTGGTCAATTGGTTTTGGTTTTTTCTCTCTCTCTTTCTTTTCTCTCTCTCTCTCTCTCTCTCTCTCTCTCTCTCTCTCTCTCTCTCTCTCTCTCTCTCTTTCTTTCTTGGTGACCCTCTCACTATGTAGCCCAGGCTGGCCTTGTACTCTTCATCGTCTACCTCAGCCTCCTGAGAGCTAAAATTATAGGCGCGCGCGCGCATGCCACACGCACGCGCACACACACACACACATTTAGCAATTCCTTTTCTAATGAATGTAAGAGCTCATAACACAGCTGAGAACAGAGCGGTCACCCACCAAGGAGCCAGGCACTGCACACCTCCAGCATGACACTATACCTGGGCACCACCAACCACATGGCTAGCACCCGTGTTACCAGTACTCACATTGAGCTTGATGTGCGGCATGGGCAGTGAGAGCCGTGGCCGGTCACTGTACCGGGGCCGGGGGTACAGCAGCTGTGTGGAGTCCCCCAGGAGCTCACGCAGCACCTGGGCCACATGGTGCATGTGCAGCCGGGGTGCAGCAGGCGCACAGGCCAGGCACTCATGCTCTTCGGCCAGCACCTTCTGCAGCTTGCTGTGGAAGAGGCAGGATGGCTCCAGGTTCTCGTACAGGCAGAGCAGAGTGTCCCAAGTGACAAACTCCTTCAGCCGCACCCCATTCTCCAGAAAGAGCCTCACAAACTCAGGTTTGTTGGAGATGAGGGCAGCTGTCATCATGGGGTGCAGATCTGAAGGCTGAGAGGGAGCAATGGTCAGTGACCATCACATTAAATCAGCACCTCCTAGAACCCTTGAGCTCAGAACCCTAGAAAGAGCTGTTGGGATATCTCTCCTGAAGGATGGAATCCACCCTGGTCATCTATTCCCAAGGTGGGCCTGGAGCCTTGCACACACACACACACACACGCATGTGCACACACACACACACACACACACACACAGACCCCTTACCTTCCACTGCCATTCACCAGTGAAGATCTCACTTCGAGCAATGTCCACACGGTTCCATGCTACGGCCAGCTTCAGCTGATGGTCCCAGTTCTCATGACCAAAGTGGTCTTGGCTTCGAGAGGCTGTGGGTGACAGTGTGTGTCAGGTGCCTCTACGTGAGGCTTGGTGTGGGGCCCAGGAGTTGGTTGGGGAATTCTAGTTCCCTTAATGATTTAAAGTGGTAACTCAGAGCTTAGTGCTGACACCCTCCGTGAGACACCCGCTTTGTAAAGCACTTTTCATTCGTTGTTAGACTCAGAAAATCTCAGGGTTTTGGTCATCTCTTTAGTTTACCCCATTTCCCCATCCTGGGCCATCTCCCAGCCATGCCCCTCTGTGACAGGTGAGCCACAGTGTAAGGGGGAAAAGTCACAGTAAAAGAAGATAAAGGGTTCTAAAAAGCATTCATTTATATCAACATGCAAAGCAGAACACACACACACAGACACACACACACACACACACACACACACACACACACACAAACCACATTTTTCTCTATTCTAACTCTTCATCTGCAGCAGCCATACCACCCAGATTCCCAGGAACGCATATCAGCCAAACATTCTTTTTTTTTTTTTTTTTTTTTTTTTAAGATTTTATTTATTATGTACACAGTGTTCTGCCTGCATGTATGTCTGCAAGCCAGAAGAGGGCACCAGATCTCATTACAGATGGTTGTGAGCCACCATGTGGTTGCTGGGAATTGAACTCAGGACCTCTGGAAGACTAGTCAGTGCTCTTAACCTCTGAGCCATCTCTCCAGCCCCAGCCAAACATTCTTAAGATCACCCTCTGCTTTAACTGTGTGTGTGTGTGTGTGTGTGTGTGTGTGTGTGTGTGTGTGTGCACGTGTGTGCGTGTGCATGTGACACATGTGTTGGAGATCAGAACCCGGGTCCCAATGACTGCACGTGGTTTCTACTCAGAGAAGAACAAAACCAAAACCACTTTGGTCTCTCCCTCACACCACACAGTGGGGTCCTGCTGAAGAGGCGGGCGAGGTGTGTAAAGTGACATCAGTGACTATTTGCAACCTTGGGACAGGCAGAGCTCTGAGCCAAGACACGGAAAACACAAACCACAAAGGGAACGCTGACAAACCACGAAGGGCAATCCCTCTGCTCTTCAAAGCCACCTTAACAAAATGTTGCCGCAACCCACGAACCAAGGGCAGACTTGCCACTTTACATGTCTGGCAGAGGACATCAGAATGAACGAGGAACACTTACAGCCCAGAAACAGCCAGATAAGAACAGTCAAAAGATACTTCACCAAGGAGCAGAGAAAATGACAACAGAGGCCATGAAACATACCCCATGCCACAGGAAATACATCAGGAAAAATACACTGAAACTACACTGAAACTCTGCATCATGTCCAGGCTGGTCCCCAGCCGCCTGTTGTGTAGCAGTTTCCTTCAGCTGAAACCTTTCTTCCTGGAGGGAAACTCCGTAAGACTCAGGAAGTCCCTGAAACTCACCAGATTCACAAGGCCCAATACTCCCCAGGGTTATATAAACAGTGAGGAGTACTGAGACAAGGATGCCCTCCCACCCATGCAGCTGCCTGCAAGTGGTACAGGAAGCTCCAGGGATGCAGCTTTCCTGAGTCCTCACCCATGCCAGAGTGAGCTTTCAGTGATGATGGCCCTGCCTTTGTGTCATCCATGCTCCTGTAAGTAACTTCTCACCCACACTCCTCTAAGTAACATCAATAAACTCACTGGTTCGCCAAGTTGGAGTCTGGTGGCAGTGCTGCTTTGATCTGTCATCGGTTCCCTATCCGAGGTGAGCAGATGTTTGTAGGAATAGTGTCACACAAACCCCCTTCCCGGAGCTTTCCCTGGCCCCTCCTCAGTCCCATCTCCAGCCCCGGCACCCGTGGCTCCACTCTTTTTCTACACTTATCTACTGTAAATCCCTCTTGTAAGTGGAGTTTGCTGCAGTGATGTTTTGCAAGCTATCTTGAAGGCTCTCCAAGTTAATCCTGAACATATGAGACAGACCAGCCTGGCCTTGAACTTGGCAGTGAATCTCTTGCCTCAGGCTCTGAAGTTCTGGGATTACACTCATAAACCAGGAAAGCTGGCTTAGAATACTAGCTTTCAGACTAGTAATTGTTACTGTCTTAACCTCTTATGTAATGAAGAAAACAAACACTGCAGTTATAAACCACTGTTGCAATGATACAAGCTTTCATAACTGTCTGTACATTTGCCTATTTGAGATTTTTATTCCTTCATACGGCACTGAGTCACCAGCTAGTGTTTTTTCAATTCACCCTGCTGGCTCCCTTGAGCACTTCTTATAACTTGGGTCTAGTGGTTGCAAATTCCCTACACTTTTATTTATCCGAGACTACTTTAATTTCTCCCCCACTTTACAGCCCTCTGCCTTCTAATCTCTAATTAGAAATCTACATGTTACCTTACTGAGACTCCCCTGCATGGGATAAGCCACCTCTCCTTGCTATTCTCAAGGTTCATGGTCTTCGGAAAGCTTGACTGTAATGGGATTGGTATGGGTTCCTCAGGGTTCACCTTACTGGGAATTGGCTGTTTCTTAGATGACAGGGGTGTACAGAGGCACGGCCCGACACAGCTACCCTCTGACCAGCATCTGACTGAGATGCTGTCGTTCATCATGAGCACACATGTCCTGGTTTCTCCCTTCTTTTTTCCCCTGCTCATAGCCTCACCTTTCAGTAAAGCCTGCAGAATGGCCACATCCACATCCTGCTGCCCATCCTTCCCTTCCCGGAAGATCGTCAGCAGCTGCCGCCTCCGGACGATGTCTTGGATCTGCAGCAAATGGTTGTCAGTGAGATTCGGGGTTAAGGTATTCTGCCTCCTTGAAGGACAAAAGGGATTGGGGTCCCAACAAGGAACCACCCAGTCTGTGCAGGCTCAGCTGGAAAGGGCATTTGCCACCAAGCCTGATGACTTGACTTCAATCTCCTAGGACCCATATGGTAAAAGAAAGAACTGACACACACAAAATGTCCTCTGACCTGCGTGATGTGTGCATTGTGGCACCAGTGTGTGAGCATGAGTACACACACACACACATAAAATAAATGTAACAAAAATACTTTTGGCAAAGAGAGATTAAATTCAGTTCTCTGAATTGCCTGAATAATTTATAATGTTGCTGAGAAAAGACTCCCAGCCTGCCCAACAGCTTACAGCACACCGGATAAGAAATCAAAGGCCTTTGGGAGGGAGGAAGGGAGCTCACCACAACTTACGTTGTTTCCCTGCCGGATAATCTCACAGAGCATCCACACTAAATATGGGCACTCTGAGTCCCTGGCAAATTTAAAATGAGGTCTCCATGCTTCCCTGAGCTACCCAGTCAGAGAACTCCTTATTCTCCATGGTCTAGACACAGCCCAGGCCCCTCCATGTGTCATAGTCCAGGGTGGCTAGCTCCAGTGTGTTCCTTTGGCCTGTGGCTGGTGGGACCTAAATTCAGCTCAGCCAAAGCTGGCACTGCTCACACCCACCCCAGGACACTCACACCCTGTGTAAAACTCTGAGGGTGAGCTCTGAGCTCCAGAACCAAAGGTACAGACACTCACTACACACTTTGCAGAGTTTATCAAGGCACCACCCCAAAATCCAGCTGCAAGACTGGGGAGCTGGGCCCTTCTGAGGCTGCTCCATTAGTGTTCTTATGAGGAGGCAAGGCTGGATCACATACTGCCATTCACTGCTGTAGCCGGTAAGCTCTGCTGCCAGCATCCCCACCAACGCCCCTCCTGTGCTCTGCAGTGCTTCCTGACCCCTCCCCAAGCACCACACCCCTCCAGTCCAACATGCTCTGGGTCCCAGAACAACACTCTCAAGCTCTGAGATGTCCCCAGCCTGGCCCTGGCATTCTGTAAATCGAGTTCAAACCTCAGTGCTCCTTTAGCATTCTGTCTGTCATATGCTTCAGCCTCCCAGTGCCCAACTAGGAGGCCCTGCCTGTCCTGGGGCCCAGAGCTCCCCACCTTCTGCAAATTCAATTGTGCACCCACTCTGACCCATTTCGGGTCCCCGGAGTCCTGGTCTGTCCGGGAGTTGGCCTGGTGACCGTAAACCAATGTGTCTCACCTTTTTGGTCCATTCCACGATCCTGTTTTCGGTGAAAGTCTCAAACATCTCCTGGAAGAAGATACTGAGCTTCTGCTGTATCAGGGAGATGGTGATCTCAGAGACCGGCAGAGTGGCCACCTGGGCGATGACGTCAGCCACTCGGCCGGAGCCCTCCACTATCACACAGGGTGTGCCGTTGGTGATGGCATTGTAGATGGTCTGCAAAACCAGATCCAAGTGTGAGCAGGCCAGAGTCCTCACCCAGCTCTGACACTTCTGAAATACAGCATCATTCAGTGGCAGCTAAGGCTGCAAGTCACTTGCTGCTAGAGTGAGCCTATGAAGCTGGAACTTTCCAGAAGGTCTCACTGGTTTGGTGCACCCCACTCTTCAAGAGACAAAAGAGCTGTTACTGACACACAAGGAGTGTGCCACTGATACACCTGACTCAGGCTTGCCACTCAACACCTAATACCACTGTAACAAAATGGTTCATGGCACAGTCATTGACCAGACCCACTCACAGGGATGCTGTGTGGATCCAGAATGACCAAAGCCTAGGGGATACCAGGACCATGAGCAAAACCCCAGACTTTAGCTCCAACAGCTGGACTGGAGCTGGGGCCTGTGCTCTGGGAGCAGTACCTGGGACACTGGCTGAAGGCCTTCGGGAGAGGCTCTGGGAAGAGAGAGCCAGCAGCCCCACCATGACCGGGGCCAAAGCCAAGCCACCTCTCCCACATGAGTCCACCCATTAGGTGTCTCCTCTCTCACCTGGAAACACCCCTGTCCCGTGGTGGATTCCCTCCCCTCCACATCCTGAGGACAGCATGCCATGTGTGTTCCCAGTGATGGCACCAGATTTTAGTAAAAGTACCCACCAGCCCTTCCTCCCCAGCAGGGCCTGCGCCCCATGATGGACAGCAGCTAGTACTCACGTGCAGAGTGCCAGGGCCGCCCTCCAACACCACGCAAACAATAGGGATCTTGATGGCCACACCTAGGCAGACATGGAGCCCATGTGAAGCCATAGTGGGGGAAGCACAGACCTACTATTTAAGGCTGCTTCCTCCACCCAACCAACTTCACCCTAGTTACGTGGAGAAGCACCAGCCGGGCCGAGTGGTAGATAATGGGCAGCTGCTAAAGGTGAATGATAATGGCTTATGGACAAGTTGTTCATGCACCATGAAAGAGCAAACCCAAGACCACCTGGCCACCTATCCTTGTTATTTGCTCTACCCTTATCCTTGACCATTCTCCCTGCCACTGCCTCTCCCCCTGACTACTCTCCCTGCCCCTGCACCTACCCCTGATCTATCCCTGCACATCCCTACTCTTGTACCCAACTACGCACCCCATCCTGCTGCCTGTATCCCACCCCATCCTGATTGAACTCCTGTACAGAAGGGACAAGAACAGAACCCCATCTTCTCTACCCAGTGGACCACTCTACCCAGCTCTTCTCTGCTGTCCTTTGTATGTTACCTCAAAATCCAAGCTGGCCCAAGGAACCTCTAGGAGGGGACCGAACCATCCGGCACGGGCTGGGGTAGGGCACAGATCATAAGTCTTCTCCCCTTCTACCCAACCCCACTCAGAAGGCAGGAGAAACAGAGATAATATGAGGAGTCCCTTCCCCTGGGCAACAAAGCCCACCCAGTGCCAACAAGGGTCCCTGCCTTCCTACACCTCACCCTGGGTTCTCCTAGTGAAAACAGTGCTCTCCCAGTGTGGTGCCTAAACAGGCAATAGATTCCCCCCTGGGAACTTAATGGGCATGCAAGCTCTGCACCATCCAGATGTGAGGGAGGTGATTTTAGGGTGGGGGTGATCAGCCCCACTAAGGACCCTGATTCAGGAAGCACAGGGAAGCTTGAAATATGCTACCCAGAGTCATCCCAAGCAACCCAGGTGCTGAGCTGGAGTCCTCCCTGCACTCCCTGTACCCTCTCCTCACCTCACACACTAGATGCTCCACCTCCCCACAAGCAGCTGAGGTCAAGCTGTGAGTTCTGGCTGGCATCTCTTCTCATTTCCCAGCCTGAAACTGTCTCTAGTTGAAAATGTAGACTGTTCTATTAACTGACAGAAAACAGACAAGCCTTCACTGACACCCTTCCACTGATTAAGGCAGCAAGAGAAGACAGGTCCCCATGAGGAAGCAGACAGGGACCCAGGAAATGAATACAAGTGTATTGCAATCTCACCTCCACGTACAATACAGGCCATGGCCAGCTGTGGCTCTGACACAGGGCCAGCCTCAGTTTCTTCTGCCCCAAATGCCCTCAGAAGCATGCGTATTTACCTCCTCTTTCCTTTGTTTGCTCTGATATGAACTTCTCCAGCTTCGTCCTCAGGGGAATCTCCACACCATATTGCCCATGAGTCCCATCATCCACCAGGATGAAGTGGGAGTGATTGCTGTCTAGGCAGGTCAGATTCCCTTGGCCTTCCTCATCCAGCATGTACTCAGCGGGGAAGCCTCCCTGTGGATGATCAGGGGAGACTCACACAGGTTGGTTAAAAAAAAAAAAAAAGTCATACCTGTATTCTGGAAATGGGAGGGTCTAATAGCTTGGATAATGTCCCCCCAATGATACCAAGTCCTAAGACCAAAAATCTGCTGGTGGCCCCTTATTTGGAGAAAGAGCCTTTGCAGCTCAGATGTTAAGGATCTAAACAAGAGAAAATTAACCTGAATGATCTGGATGAAGCCCCCAGGAACTTCCAGAAGCACCAGAAGTTAAAAGAGCAGGAAAGGTCCTCATCAGAGCCCCAGAATAGTGTATAACCTCATTTTCATTGTGGCCGAGTGATATGGTGCCTGTGCTGTGGGAGAGTGACTTCTAACTGTAGACGGGTAAATTAGTTGCTTTCTGCCACCAGTTTGTAGTCATCATGTTTTACAGCACCCCAGAGAAACTAACCTTCTGGACCACACACCTTCTCTACTGTCCACAGAGAATGAAACAGTGTAACAACAGCTCTCAGCTCGGAATTCCCCTGGCCTCCCTTAGCCTCAGTCTTACACCATAAAAAGGATGTGCAAAACAGAACAGTTAGTCCATCCTGCCTGGGGAGACACCCCATGATTCAGACACAAAAGAAAGACCAAGACTTCCTTAGAGCAATGCTGTCTGACAAAGGACCACTGAGACAGGGAGACTGCACACTGGGCCAGGCATACTCTTGTCAGCAGTGACAAGCAACGTTCTCTAGTCACAGACTATATTGTCCCCAGATTTCCCTGACTGTGAATGAAATGTCCATGTCCTCATTAGGACAGATCCAGTGTGTCCTTAGAAAATTTCACTTAGTGAACCAAGTTATCTAACTCAAGTCTCCATTCTTAAGCAGCAGCTGAGCCAAGCTCTGGGTGTAGCATTAAAGTGCAGCCCAACTTGCTGCTGACTGCCAGAAACCACGGCTCTGTGGAATTCCAGGCTGGAGGCCTCTGAGTATAGAGGTTCAAAGCTAAAAGCTCAGGCTTTGTGGTCACATAGCTGGCTCAGTCTAACCCCAATGCTTGCTTGGCTGTGTGGTCCTGGCTGGTCACTCCCTTTCCTTGAAGTCTATTTCTCATCAAAGCAACTCTTGGGATGTACCTCCACCTGGTAATAATCAGCATGTGGATCCCTCCTGTGATCTTAAGTCTGTCCATGTTAGCTGCCCACCCTGCTCACTGTGTCTGAGGTATTACATTACCTAAGTCAGACCTGGGCCCTGCAGCACCACCTTCCTCCCCCAACACTCATGGTGACACCCAGCATGCTCCCTACAGTCTTTGTGAAGAGTCGGACTCCTCACCCTCTGCTCCCAGCCTTCCTCCTCTGACCCAGGCTCACTCTGGAGTGGCTACTCACCGTGGGATGGATCAGCCCCTCTCGGTTGTGGATGGTGCCCCACGTGGCTACACCAATGGTGATGACTTCTCCTTCTTTGCAACTGCTGCTCAGGCTGAAGTCCCGTACCGCCTCACCCACCTGCTTCATCACACCCGTGTGGGACCCTCCAGTGATGATCCAGGCCCCTGGGGAAAGAGACAGGCCATGCCTCTAGGCTCCAGTGTGCATCCTGTCAAGCCAATAGTGACACCCAGAGTCCCACTGTGCTCCTGACATGGGACTTCATCATCAGACTCTCAAGTACATTGGCAGATATGCCTCTAAAGCAGGATCAAGGAAGAGACACTGTATTGTGACAGCATCTTCCTGATGCCTTTCTGGGACTTGAGCTCCCCACGTTGCAAAAATGACAATGGAAAAGACCCCATCTTCTCTTTGCAGGCCTCTCCTGGCCCTCTGCCTTCTCCCTGTCCCAGGCTGAGGAGCACAAAGGGTCTGAATCTCCTGTTTCAGGACCTGCAGCTTTCCACTTTCCTCTCAGTGTTTGAGACCCAAGAGTGAGAGATGATGTCCATATTTCCCATCCCTTGGCCCTACTCCTAACCGATGACCATACATCTACAGCCACATGGCTTACTACAGTCCCCGGTAGTCCCTACAGGGGACACTCTTTCTGTCTACCCCACCCTCAGGGCCGCACTGCAAGCTGACCAGTGAAAGAATGCCAGGGCTGAGTGTGACCTAGTTCTGCCTATAGAGCAGCAAGTGACAAGTGGGTTCTGCAGGTCCTGCCTGACCTCTAAAGAGAGGGCATGTGGGCGGAGCTCTCATTCCTGCTACATGAGCCAAGTCCCATCTGCTATTGTTTGGGTGGTGAGTTCACTGCACAGTGCTGGCCGGACCTCTGAAATCAGCACCTCAAAGACACATGTGATATGGACGTTAAAATAAAATAAAACCTAGGGTCTGGAGAGAGAGCTCAGTAGTAGTTAAAAGTACTGGCTGCTCTTCCAGACAATCTAAGTTCTGTTTCTAGCATCCATGTTGGAAGGCTCACAACCACCTATAACTCCAGCTCCAGGGGATCCAATGTCATCTTCTGTCTTCCACAGGCATCTGAGCACATGTGGCATACACAGAGAGAGAGAGAGAGAGAGAGAGAGAGAGAGAGAGAGAGAGAGAGAGAGAGAGGGAGGGAGGGAGGTACACAGGCACTAAGTAAAAATAAATCTTTTAAAAATAAATCTAGCACATTAGCACATGGCAGTGGTATGCGACTATACACATCATGGAAATAGTGTGAGCTGAGAGGCAACTGGGCGTCAAGGGAAGTGCTGTCTATAGACCCAAGGAATCTGGCCCAGGCCAGGGTGTGAACTCAGCTATCCCCAAGAGTTTTCCAGTACCGATGATGCTGATCCCCAAAGATCCCCTTCATCCTCCTTGTACTCACGGCCTGGGCAGGGCCTCAGCACTCACCTGTAGTTTGGGCCACCTTGACCAGGCCTCTCCGGAAGATGCTCTTCAGCCTCAGCTTCATGTTAAAGTTCTTGGCCCCACCGGTCACTGAGATGAGGAGGTTGGGGACATCCAGGCCCCAGTGCTGGGTCATGAGTTGGTAGATGACACTGGAGGGCGTGTCCTGGGAGACCCGGACATACTGCAGGGGAATCATGGCCTGGTGAGGGGACCTTGCAGGAGATGGTGAGGAAACCTCACCAGGCACAAGGACACCCTGCAGGGGACAGTGGGGGCATCCTGCAGGGCAAGGGAACTGAGCAGGGACAGAAAGAGAACCCTGCAGGGGCTAGTGAGGATACCCTGCAGGAGACAGTGAAGGAACCCTGAGAGAATGGCTTCACCCTTCACATTCTACACAGAGTGGGCTCACCTGTGCCCTGCCTGCTCGGCTTGGGGCTGGACAACTTGAGTTCACACCCAGGAAGAAAAGTAGCCAGCAAAACATAGTTAAGTCATGGGATGTAAGAAGAAAGAGGAGGTGAGGCCCAGAAGAGAGGCCCAAGCATAGGGGCTCCCTAGGTAAAGCTAGACTATTCTTTACAAAGCCCCTAGGCCCAGCTTCCTCTCCCATACTTCCTCTTTCCTCATCCCCTCTGCTTAGGGGACACCTCAGACCGCCCTCCACAAACACCCTCCTTATGCCACCCCCTGCACTGGCTCCTCCGCGTGGTTTGACCTCCATCCCATCTGCTTCCTGGTCTCCTCACACTCCCACCCCTGATCTGTCACTGGGTTTACTGGGCTTGGCCCTGCTCTGTGTACACATTATCTGCCCCTGGGAAGGGTGAGGGTAGGGGAGGTGGGAGGGGGCAGCCCCTTGGCTTCACACTCCAGAATACCTTAAGCTCATGGTAGGCGTTGTGTGTGTGTGAGTGTATGCGTGCGGGTGTGTGTGTGTGTGTGTGTGTATGTGTGTGTGTGTGTGTGTGTGTGTGTGTGCACATGCACACACCTGGGATGGAATCCAGAGACCCATGTATGCCAGGCAAGCACTGCAGCCCACATTCCATGGTGGACTTTTCCATTCTGGTTAGATCAACTGTCTAAGGAGCTCCAGCTTGACTAGGATCCACCTGAGGGACCCTAATGGTCAGGATGACAGACATCACAAAATCCAAAGGGACATTAGGAGTCTCCAGAGCAAACAGGACACAGTGTAACAACGAAGAACGCTAATTGATACCACAGTGCCTGTCAGCCCTCACAGCAGCTGTTCTCACAGGGAGGAGCAGGAGTCCAGGACCACCCTCTCATGGACTTGCTCTCGGACTGTAAACCACATGATGTCCAGAAGGAAAGGGGCTATGGGCTCACATTGCGGATGCTATAGTTTAAACTTGAAATGCTCCCCCACAGGCTCGTGTGTTTGAACATCTGATCTCCAGTTGGAGGTGCTGAGACGCTGTGGAACCTTTAGGAGGTAGCGTCTCTCTGGAGGAAGTGTTTGCTGGTCGCTGGGGAGCAGGACTTAGTGGTGGTAGCCCGACTTCCCTTGTTATCTCTCATCTGTCTCTCTCTATATCTCATCTGTCTCTTGACCCACCAGGATGCAGCCAGCAGCCTCAGCCCCTCCCCCGCCCCACAGCTTCAAGCACCTGGAACTCCATCGTGTCTTCTCAACCACAGTGGACTGTATCTCTTCAAACCGGAAGCCAGAATAAATCCTTCCTCTAGAAACTGCCTTTTGTCATGGGACAAGAGAGTAACACAGTGGAGGACATACACTCTCAGGAGGGGATTCACTGAGGTCAGGACACACCTTATGGTTCTCAATGAATGCCACTCACTGGTAGAACAGGAGTACTGTCCCCTACCACTAACTGTCCCTGGCTTGGGACTGTCCCTGTCACTGCCCTTGGAGAAGCAGCTGGAGCCAGGAGGTTGTCAGGTTAAGAACCAGGGCTGGGGATCAGCTGGTTTCACATCCACCATGGCTCTGCCTATCATAGCTTTGAGCAAGGGGTGAGACCTCCCCATGCCTCTCTTCCTGACCTGAAGCCAGGTGACGGGACCTCCTCCTTCACCTGAGTCTGCATCTCCAGCCCAGGGTACAGCCACCTGCAATGGTTCCTGCCTCTGCTTCCCACATGGGGTTTCTCCCTCTCCCCTCCCTTCCGGAGACCTCACCACCTCTCAGAAGCCAATCACATCTGTGCTAGGTCCTGAGTTCTCCTCATTCCTCTAGACCCAGACAGACAGCAGACCCTCCAGAATGAGCTCATACCTCCCATGGGAAGCCCTGCACTCCTCCCTCTGCTCACAAGCCTCTCGTTTACCTGAAGAGTGCACACCACCCCCATGCCATTCCTCAGTGTATAGTGGGTTCCAGGCAGCTAGACGCATACTCTCATTCTCCCCCCCCACCCCACCCCCCTCCAGGAAATCTGCTACAGTGTCACAGGGGCCAACATGGTGAAGAGTGAGCGTAATGGAACCCACCTTCCCTGCTTTCTGGCTCAGGCCTGTGAAAACGATGTCTCCAAAGGCATCTGTAGGCATCTCATGGACATGCTTCTTTGGGTCCCATTCCTTGCCCTGAAAAGTGTGAGGCTTGATGGCCACCTCCAAGTGCTGCTCATGGGTGTAACCACATTCACACACTACTTTCCTGTGGAGATACCAAGGTTATCATGGGAATGAAATGCCTCCGATGCTCTCTCTCTACCGGGACATCAGGGGGACCAGAGGAGAGCCAGGACATTCATCCCACTCAGCAGGTGACAAGACATCTGCCTGAGTGTCAAGGGGACCCTGTGGGCAGTGAGCATGAGGCATCCTTGCCCTCCCAGCCAGGCAGCATCAGTCAGGAACTAAACAGAGATAGCCAGTGAGCTTGGACTTTTCCCCTGTGGCAATAATGAGATTCTGCCTCTCCCTCCCTCAGAGCCAGGACCCATCTAAAACTCAAAAGCCAGAAAAATCATGAGTCTTGTCCTAAGCAGCTAAGACAGACACCCACACCAGGATGGTACAGGTGTGGGGACCATCCGGTGAGGAATTTACAGCAACCAGGTTAAAAATTCTTCTATGAGTGACTAAAAACACCCTGAATCTAAACTGCAGCTTCTAGAAAGACAGAGAGTACAGCAACTGGAAATCTCAGCAAAAGGTAAGGACTGAGGGAGAGAAAATAAACCAAAATAGAAATGCATAGACACAGAGCCACGGGAGACCAGCAGGGTCATCCGAGTCCCAGAAAAAAGAGAAAAGCCAAGCCAGCAAAGCTGTGTAAAGAAATAATGCCCTATTTCCTGTTGACCCATCCCTGGCCAGCCAGCCAAGCTATGTCTCTATGGATCAAAATGCCAAAGACCTGCGTGGAGTGACCATAGGACTCAAAGCATTTGAGCGCCAAAGTGGTACGAAGAAAGTGCTTCTCATTTTTATTACTAAAGCAAGTAAAACATGAGGTGATGTTTACAATCAGCTTAAGTAAACACAAGCACAGTGAGCTTAGACGCCTAGTGCTATGTCTTTTCATCTTTGGTTCTATGAAAAGAACCAAGACTATTCCTTCCCAGGCCTTTGCCTTCCCCACAGAGATAATGTGGACACACCACGGGGATTTCATTCCTGTCTTTGTTTTGAAGTGCATTCACTTATCATGGTTCATGCAATCCCTTCTAGAAGGCCACCTGGTGGGAAGAACACTCTGCACGCTGCCCCATCCATAGTCCAGAGTAAGTTCACAGTTTTCTTACACAGGCTCTCCCAACTTTCCATGTTTGCTTTAAAAATAAACAAACTCATAAATAACTAAACCTTTAGATCCGAGACTCTGAGTGAGTGACGAACAGTGCAAACCCAGAGAGACACATGCTAAGAGATGACATCATCAAACTTCCAAAACCAAAGAAGAAAAAAAGCCGGAGAGCAGTGAGGCCTAAAACGGCACCTGCTGATTTCTCTCCCCTACAAGGCTCTTGTTTTTGTTGTTTTGCTAATCTGTATGAGTGCTTTGCCTGCATGTGTGCCTGGTGCCCAACTAGGCTAGAAGACAGCATCAGATTGCCTGGAACTGGAGATAGAAACAGAGATGAGCCACTATGGGGGTCCTGGGACTTGAACCCTGGTACTTTGAAAGAGCAGCCAGTGCTCTTCATCACTGAGCCATCTACCAGCCTCACAGAGATCCGCCTGCCTCTGCCTCCCGAGTGCTGGGATTAAAGGCGTGCGCCACCACCGCCCAGCTTAAAAACAACACACTTCTTATCAGACGCCATGGAAGCCACATAAAGAGGTTCAGGGCTGAAAGATTAAAAACTACAACCCAGACTTTTACAGCCAGCACATCTATCCTTTGAGAATGAGGTCAAGGGCTGCTGTTAGCTGAACTACCATTAAGGAGACTTGTCAACAGCAGATCAAGTTTGGAGAATGGCTAAAGAGGGTGGGGGTGGGGCTCAGGTGGCAGGGTGTTCCCTAGCATACTCAGAGGCCTGGGTTCGGTCCCCAGCACTGCATGAACCAGGCATGGTAGTGCACCCCTGGGACCCAAGTATTCAGGAGGTGGAGCTAGAGGCAAGAAGACCTTAAATTCAAGGTCCCCTCCAGCTACATAAGGAGTTCAAGGCCAACCTGAGCTTCATGAGACCCTGTTTAAAAAAAAAAAAAATGACAAAGGAAATTATCTAACCGGAAGTGGAAGGATAAAGGAAGGCATTCTGAATATCAGAGAGGAAGATGAAGTAATAGAAAGTAAAAATGTGAGTAAATATATTTCATTTCTCTTAAGTTTGTTTGTTTGCTTGCTTGCTTGCTTGCTTACTTTTGGTTTTGTTTGTTGGTTGGTTGGTTTTTTTGTTTTGTTTTGTTTTTTTGTTTTTTGAGACATGGTTTCTCTGTGTAGTTTTGGTACCTGTCCTGGATCTCGCTCTGTAGACCAGGCCTCAAACTCACAGAGATCTGCCTGGCTCTGCCTCTCAAGAGCTGGGATTAAAGGCATGTGCCACCACTGCTCGGCTTTCTATTAAGTTTTTAAAATGATGTTTGATGGTTGAACTGGGTCAGACATGGTATTCTAAAGAACCGGAAGTGAGGAGTGGCAAAAAGAGGCATTTCTACAGTCGATTGCAACTCAGTGTATCAACACTCATGGATTGTGACATACTTTGTTGGGTAACTTCAATAACCACAGCAGCCACCAAGAAGCTGAACTGAAACAGAAAGAAAACAGAGAACAAAAACAAAATGGCAGATTGAAGTCCCAACGCAGCAATAACATTAAATAGTAATAAATATTAAATGTAAGTGATTCAATTTACCCGTCGAAAAACAGAGACTACACCGGGCACGGTGGTGCACGCCTTTAGTCCCAGCACGTGGAAGGCAGAGTTAGGCAGATCTGTGAGTCTGAGGCCAGCCTGTTCTACAGAGAGAGAGGTAGAGAGACAGACAGACAGACAGATGACAGACAGAAGGGATTAAAAAAACAAAACAAACAAACAAAAAACAAAACCTGGTTATTATCTACAAAGTCTCACCTCAAATACGCAATTAGAGAATTGCTCAACCGTGAAAGAGTCGAAGCAGGAGCATGAATGGCCCTCAAAGCTACATGTCAAAAGGCACAGGCCCCCACTGCATGGTGCCATCTGTGTGACACAGACCTGGAGGCATATGACTCCATTCATGTGACTTTCTCCAAATGACAAATTTATAGGAAATTTATATGCAGATTGGAGTGCTGATAGCTGGGGGGGAAAGAAAGGGCATGGGGGTGTGGCCATGGGGGAAGTGCAGGGCCGTCTCTATATGCATCCTGTGTGAGTGGTAACACTTGCCACACGTGAAAGTAGTGTGCACTCTGACCAAGGCTGACCTCTCAGTTTTGATACAGCATCACTGTTATACAAAGCAGAGCTTCTGGGCCCAGGGGCTGGCATATCGTTTCTTTAAATCTGTAATTATTTCCAAATTAGACGTTGAACACATTATTCCAAATTAGAATAGAAGCCCAGTACAAAAGGGAAGAGGCAAGCATAATATACTGAGCCCTACAAAAGACAAGGTACAGCTGAGGTCAAGGACATATCTAAACCAGATGGACTCTGACCCAGACAAGCAGGAGAAGATGCCTGGGTCGGGAGAGGCAACCGTGTCTTCCCGCCATGGCTGCTGCCCAGTTTGGGAGTTTCCATCTCAGTTTCTCCGTTATCAGGAGGGGTTACATTCCCTGGTTCCACTCTGAAAAATCATACAGACCCCTGAAAGAGACTCCAGACACTTTTGGATTTTTTTTTTTTTTTTTTTTTTTTTGGTTATTTGAGACAGGGTTTCTCCGTGTAGTTTTGGTGCCTGTCCTGGATCTCTCTCTGTAGACCAGACTGGCCTCGAACTCACAGAGATCCGCCTGGCTGTGCCTGAGTGCTAGGATTAAAGGCATGCACCACCACCGCAGCCTGCTTGCAGGAATCTTAAGGAACACTTGTGTGGTCTCCCTTTGTGGCTGGGATTAGGGTGAAGGCAGTGGCATGCCCCCGAGATAAGACCTGGCTGTTGTATCTCGGTCTGGTGATGGCAAGGATCCCACTAGGTAATTCCAAGCTGTCTCCCTTCTCTCTTCTCTTTGGCGAAATGAGCTTTTACACCCCCCAAGGTGTTCTCCATCCTGGCCCAGAACATAAAGCTGTGCTGTGACAGATAACCTAGAAATTCAGCAACTAGACACTCTTGGCCTATTTGGGCGTAAACAAGAATAACATACGGAGAGGAAGGGAGAGCTCTTGGGGGATATCCAATGCCTCAGAGTCCCTCTCCCAGATGGGATGATCCTGGCCTCACTCAGCACCCATGCTTTAATGCTGAAGACCCTCCCAAGCCCCGTGAAGGTTCCAAGCCTGACAGGAGAAAAGGGGGAAAGGAGGTTCCTAAAGTGATTGGTGGCTGTGTTGGTGACTTCGCTCCTAAGTTCTGTCCTGATAGGAAAGATGCTGGCTGCTTCCTCTGCTCCTCTGCCTGTGCCACGGGCAATCATAGAACAGAGGCATACTCTCAGCCATCTGTCCTTGGCTCCAGGGACAGGTGCAGAGGAAAGATGCAAGACAAGTGCCTGTTCCCCGACCACCCAGCAACATGGACAGGGGATCCTCCTGCTAGGAAGCCGGCCTTCCACCTGGAGGCTGGGAACAGGACCCCTACCCACCAGGTCTATCCTGCTGCTATAATATGATGCTTGCCGAACACTGGTGTTCCTTCTGGTTTGCAACTAAGTGGCCACATAATTGTCAGGACATACAGGCTCTGTGGTGGTTTAAATGAGAATGACCCCCATAGGCTCATGTATTTGAATACTTTGTTCCCAGGTGGTAGAATTGTTTGGGAAGGATTAGGAGGTGTGGCCTTGTTGAAAGAGGTGTGTCATTGGGAGTGTGCCTTGATCATGGTATCTCTTCATGGAAATAGAACAGTAACTAGGGCTCTCTCTGGCTTCTAAGCAGAAGCTCCAGCATAGGCACCTGGAGAAGGCACTTTCACAGCCACGACCCTCCACTTTAAGCACAATCATGTAGAGCTCCCAACTCTCAGTGAGCATGTGGGGTGGCCTTGGGGACCCCCAAGCTCACACCAACCACATCAACTGAATCAGCATTTACTTTCCCTCTAGGCCCTGCCTAGCCTCGGGAAGTGAGGCTGATTACCCAGCTTCTGAGCAAAGCCAGCATGTAGGAGGCACACAGAAGCTGTGACCCATGTCCCTTCCCCTGGTCTCCTTGGGGCATGACAAGGGCTGTTCTTCCCACATGGCGGCCCTGGCCCCTTTCTGTGTTGGTTCCTCGGTGTCCATAGAGAATGGATCCTAGGCTCCACAGACATAGACACCCTTCCCATGTGTTCTAGCATTTGCGTAGAATGCATAGTCATTCTCCTCTAAACCAGGAGTTACAGGGTGGATGCCACAGGAGCCATTGCATCGCTTGGAGACTAACGTGAAAAGAAGCCTGTGTGGTTTTTAGGACAGACATGGATTTGTTCTGTTATTTTTCAGTTTGCTGGAAACTGATTGTTCCCTGGGTACAGTAGGGTTCCTGGCGTGAAGCTGTGAGAAATGGTGGTGACCTCTCCCTCTAGGACCTATTTCTAGACCCAGCAATAATGACACTCTTCCCTGAAGAGAAACCAGGCCAGGGTATGGGCCCCAAAGCCTCCATGACTCTGGGTTTCCACTGACCACACCTGGAGAGGTCACAGGGCTCAGAGGCAACATGATCACATCCTTCCCCACGCCCTTCAGAACAGAGGGGCCAGACGCCAGCTGTGTCCCTGGCCCAGGAAGTCATAAAGCCGCTCAGCCTTGGTTGTAGCCCCAAAGGACCTGAGCAGTGAGCATGAGAGACAAGCATTAAGCCCCCAGGCACAGCACAGCTATCAGTGGGAACAAGAAAGACACGAGTGTGCTGCGGGGGAAGGCTATGTCCTGTACAGTTGTGGAATCCAGGACAGCTACCCTGCAGAGGTGGTATCTGCCATCGGCCTCGAGGAGGAAGCACGAGTTCTCCAGGGGAAAAGGAAGAGAGGAAGGTGGGTGGTTGAATAGAGGGCTACTATCATGAGTCATCACCCAGTTCTGTCTCAGGGACCCCCACCTCAGAGAGCAGTGTCTAAGGGTGCTGCATTCCTACGAACAGGGATAGACCCCCCCCCCCCATTTGCTCCATAGTCCCTCTGACTGGCCCAACTCACAGGCAGTCCCATCTGGGGAACAGCAATATCCAGCTGCTTCGAGTGACCACAAATGCCTCCAACCTGGTCTTAGAGACCATATTCTCACTGTGGGCTAAGGGAAGGGAGAAAAGGCAGCCCAGAGACCTTGCAGCAGCGGGACCCTCCGACATGGCTTTTAAGGACATTTAGCCTGTGGACTTCCTCTAGGTCCCTACAGTTCCTGGATTCCTGACTCTGGAAACCAAGAAGCTCCAAAGACATGTAATGGAGCCCTGGCCTACCAGGCTTGATCTGAATGTTGCTCTGCACTGCTGTGGGATGGTCTGTATGTCAAGTGTGTTGCTGATTGGTCAGTAAATAAATCACTGATTGGCCATTGGCTAGGCAGGAAGTATAGGCGGGACAAGGAAAAGAATTCTGGGAAGTGGAAGGCGGAGGGAGAGACTCTGACAGCCGCCATCAGGACAAGGAAGATGTAAAGTACCGGTAAGCCACAAGCCATGTGGCAAAGTAAAGATTAATAGAAATGGGCTAAATATAAGAGTGAGAGCTAGACAATAACAGGCCTGAGCTAATGGCCAAGCAGTTTAAATAATGTAAGAGTTTGTGTGTTTATTTTATAAGTGAGCTCTGGGACTGGCGGGACTTGGTGGCGGGAGCTGGAGAAAAATTCTCCAGCAACAAATGGCGTCCAACGTGGTGGCAAGAGTTTCCACCTAAAAACTTAGAAAAAAGATTCTAAAACGGACCTAAAACAGCTTCCTAATTGTCTCTCTCAAATAAGCGGCAGCTGCCGGTTTGAGCTACTGGCGGGTTCCTACTGTGCACTCTCGACCTGCAATATGGTAGGAATGAGGCCTCTACAAATAACACATTAAGCTATGTGGTGGATTTAGCCTTTGCTAGTACAAAACAAAAAAAAAGAAGTTTCTGGGCTACACGCTACTTTGATAAAAATGTAGACCCACTATTTCTGAGAGTTACGGCTCCCAGAGCTGGCGGAAAGCGGACCGCCGCCATGTTGGGAAGCTGAAATGGGCGGAGCCAGCAGCCACTGCGCCGTTTCAGGCTTAGAAGGCTGCAGTTTAAAAGTAATAGGCTCAAGCTAATATAAAAAAATAAGCCACGTAAAGATGACTACCACACAGAGAATCTGGATTATGTTCTCTTTGATATTCATAACTACAGAAAAACATTTGATTGTAAAAGCTGTTGAGTTATGCCAAAATGTATATTTTAAAGATACCTTGACTTCAAAATTTGGATATAAGGATATGTTGCTTTGGAAAAGAGTCTCTGCTTTTGTTTCCACAGAAAGCCAGAGACTATGGATTTGTTCCAGATTAAGATACATCAGGTTTGACCAGCCAAGACCCCCTGAAAGGTCTCCAATGACACCATGGCCCAGATGATTCAACATCCAGAATGGTTTCAAATCAACTGGCTCAGATATACAGCCTCACGGACTACTCCATGATCCTAAAATTTTCTTTCTGTCTCCAGAAGATACAGCGCCCCCCTCCAGCAGGAAGTAGTAAGAGAAGCTACGCCCAAATTCCCAAATATACCAAGCTGGCTTTAGAGATGGAATTGGCTCACTCCCCCTCTAAACCCAGACATATTGCTCAAAAAAAAAAAAAAAAATGGTTAAGAGATTCTTATGTCCCAAATCAGAAGAGCCCTCTGGTGTGGGACAGACAAAAACCAATATTTTTATTTAAAGCAGGTTGATTATAAATACAATCTCTTTCTAAAGAAAAAAAGGGGGATAGTTTAGATATGATAGGATAAAAGGGTAGATTAATAAACCTACTTTTAAAGAGTAACAACTTGTTTAAAATGTTTTACATTGCTATAGATTTAGTTTATTGATACAAATTTAAACTTAATTTTGTTATACTGTATATATATTTCTATTCTTGTTTGAGGTATTATGTTTATGTAACTCATTTAAAATTGTAATGGATAATTAAAAAAAGATTAATAGTTAGTCATCTATGATAATCATATTTGTAGCCATGTTAGTTAAGTCTTCTAGATATACATAGTTATATTTCAGATAGATAGGTAGTCTTCAAACACTTCAAAGACCTACAGAATATGGCATTTAAAATGTTTTAAAAATTTAGACTTTTTGGACAGTGAGACATGTCTGCTCCTGACAGCACCGATTTACTTCAGAGAGGAGGATGGGCATCGAAGACACTCCATATGGAGTTTATCTTCACCTTGACAAAAATAGCCATTTGGGCCAGAAACTGTTCTTGCCTGGACTGTCTGATCAACTGGACATGCAGGACCCATACAAAGGTGACCACTGAACTTTGCTTGACAAAATGGTCCTTCAGGTTCCTGCTTTGCAGAAAAAACTGCCAGACATTCTACAGAACACAGAGAAAAATGAATAAGAGACTCTAGGCCTGTGGGCTGAAGACAGATGCCCCAACTTTACAAGAGAACTTTGAATGACTGTCCAGGCTGCCAGCTGTCTCTGTCTACCCTACAAGACTCCTAAAAGTTGCTTATATCCTTCTCCATTTCTCAGATAATAATATATCCTTCTGAGGTCTTTGATGTGGTTAAAGACTAGATACTTACAATTTTCCTTAGTTATAATAAAAGATAAGTTAGATATAAAACCTTAAACTTACAAATAAAAGATAGATAGGATCTCTTCTTTAATATTGTAACTGTAATTCTTGCTTGATAATTGTTTTGTTATATATAATTTTACTATGTTAAAGTTAAAACCTTCCTTTTTAAGAAAAGAAAAGGGGAAGTGCTGTGGGATGGTCTGTATGTCAAGTGTGTTGCTGATTGGTCAGTAAATAAATCACTGATTGGCCATTGGCTAGGCAGGAAGTATAGGCGGGACAAGGAAAAGAATTCTGGGAAGTGGAAGGCGGAGGGAGAGACTCTGACAGCCGCCATCAGGACAAGGAAGATGTAAAGTACCGGTAAGCCACAAGCCATGTGGCAAAGTAAAGATTAATAGAAATGGGCTAAATATAAGAGTGAGAGCTAGACAATGATAGGCCTGAGCTAATGGCCAAGCAGTTTAAATAATGTAAGAGTTTGTGTGTTTATTTTATAAGTGAGCTCTGGGACTGGCGGGACTTGGTGGCGGGAGCTGGAGAAAAATTCTCCAGCAACACTGCACAGCCCCATTCACTGGTCACTGGACAGGTCATCCAGCCCTCTGCCACAGGCCAACCTATTTGCAAAGCACAATTCATGCCCCCAGACGTGAAGGAGATGGACTGGGCATGTTCCCCAAGTGTCTCCTGAGATGAGATGGAGAGACTTGGGGATTCTCAGCCTGGCATGAACACCAGATGCTCCTTTACTGGCCCTGGCTGAGGCCGCACAAGTGGGTCTGATCAGCCATTCACACTTTATCAAGAGAAATGGATCAGAGACCTTAGTCAAAACCATGCCACTTACCCTGCATCAGAGAGTTTGGAACTTTCCACAAAATACACACATTCCTTCTTCTTGATGTTTTCAGGAATCCATGAGCTGAGGTTTTCTTGCTGGGAGTAAAAAGGAGCATGTTGACACTATGAAGCCACATACCCCCAGGCCTCCCTTAGACACCTGTCTGCTCCCTGACCAGCTTCCACTGAGGAACCCAAAGCCACCTCAAAACTTTAAAGCACCCTTGCTTGGGCTCTGGGTGTGTACTCAAGAGACAGGCATGAGACTATACAATTGTTTTCTCTTGGGGATACTTTGTCCTCAGCACTTTACAGGTTATATGTCCACATTGCTTTCCTTGGGGATGGTATGATATGAAAAGACCATCTAGGGTAAAAACCTGGTACCTGGCTTTGAAGACACCCTGTTGTCTGTCTGACCACATACTCAAATGTTTCAACATGATTACTCAAGGGCTTTCGGCAACACTGGCCTGGGACCTGAGGTGATGCCCCTGGACTCCACAGAAAGGGGAACTAGAGTTATTGTAGGACAGGGTAAGAAAAGCAAGGGCTTCCATCATCTGGCAGGAAGCCTCATTGTCCACCTGGCCATTTCCCACACGGTGAAGAAAGGGGAAAAGCTGTAGCAGGGCAACACTCAGTAAGCAATCTGGCTGGTGCTTTATCATATCCCCGCCTCTCCTCTCCCAGGGAGCACTTCTGGGTTGGAGGCCCTGAGGTGGGCAGACCCAGGTAAGAGATGGGCCTACCCTATGGCCATTGACTACCTGGACTAGCCCAGGGCGACCTAACCAATGGTAACCATTGGACTGCTTCTGTGGCCCAGGATATAACAGGCCAGCCAGAGGGAGCCTACCTTCTCAATGAAGGGGCACAGAAGTCTCCTGCTCTTGTGAAGGCTGCTATTGCTTCGCCGGAGATTGGGGACCATACCCAGATCAGTGGTCCTCCTGGCCTCCACCCCAAAGCCCTCCTCTTGCTCAGAGCCAGTTCTTCTCCGGTCTAAGGACTCCATCCTCCGCAATTCCAGATTCACTCCAGGAGCGAAGAGCTCTAGATGCCTTCAGGAGAGTCTTTTCTCATTTGTGAGGCTGGGGGTTCTGGAAAAACACCCCAACAGAGAGGTACTGAAATGCCTCTGAAAGAGGAAAAACGAGGCTGTGGTTCTAAGAGGCACGCCCACCTGTTTCCTCTGTGACGTCTTGGTCTATTTCCCCTGCGTCCGTCTGGTCATCCAGAGTTCTGTCACCTTGGACAGTCTACGGGCACACATGCATCTGAGGACCCTGGGAGTCTATCCCTAACGGTTGCAATCTCAGGTGTCTCCATAGCTCCGCCATTCACCAGCTCCCTGGGGGAGCGCCCAGACCAGTGAAGGGAGGCAAATTCCTGTGGCCACCACATGCCCTGGTGTGTGACCTATAGTTCTGCATCTCATGGTTACAGAAATCAGTTGGATTCTTTCACTTTCCAAAAGGAAAACGAAAACCTCTACTTCCCGCGAAGTAGGTTCTGGGAAGTACCGTAACGCTACATTGTGAGACGCCAGCTGTGAACCACAGCCAGCCTGCTGGCGCAAACCCTTCCTCCCCGGCTCTGTTTTGCCGAGGCCACAAGAAGCTGCCGGTTTTCCTCAGTTAACAGCTAAAGAAAATCCGTAGTGGCACACACCTTTAATCCCAGCACTAATCCCAGCACTTGGGAGGCAGAGGCAGGCAGATCTGTGAGTTCGAGACCAGCCTGGTCTACAAAGCTAGTTAGTTCCAGTACAGCCAGGGCTACACAGAAACCCTGTCTCAACAAAAAAAAAAAAAAAAAAAAAAAAAAACAAACAAACAAAAAGGTATTCAGTCCTGCAGGGCTTCCCTGGACCTGACATGCACCCTCTAACGCTGACCTGTGATGCTAATCGCCCTTCATTGCACTACTCCAGCAGGCATAAAAGAGGATTGCCAAGGGGCAAAAACCAACCACACACCTCAGCCTCGCCCTGCACTGAACATCACTTCTCCACACCAGGTCCTCAGGCTATTTCTCTGCCTAGTTGCCGGTCAACTTGCCCTCCTCGGGGCTCTTAGGGCTGAACGGTAGCTACAGTTGCTGGCTTCAGGCAGATGCTCTGGCCCACCCCACCCCCATTTTGTCCCTGGGCCTCACAACCCTCAGGTTGTGAGGATGAGTACTAGGCAGCCTCTTGCACAGATGTGAGAGTACGGGACATGGCCTGTCCCTGGGCGACTTTTCAGAGTCTTGTCTTGTATGCTCAGTAGCCACCCACCTTGCCTCCCATCTACAGAGAAACAAAGGAGCCCAGGTGACAGAAGAGGGAAAGAAGCCAATACAGCAGACAGCGTGGAGAGACCTAGACTAGAGGCAGCTACCCTGAGATAGCCTACCCTCCAAAGGCCAGGAGTACAGTAGGCATAAGTACACAGCAGGAGTGTCTGATGTCTTCTCCTGTCCTAAGGACTCCGAGGTACTTGAATCCAGATTCACATTCAGACAGCTGCTGTCTCAGCATGGCCGCTGGGTCTCTGCAGATGTCCTGGAAATCCAGCTGCAAACAGCCCTGAGGTGCCCACTCCCCTAGACCCATAACAGCCCTCAGGTCATACTGTGACCCTGGCTCAGCCTCTTTCCCTCCCCATCCTCTGCCCAAAAGGAGTAAAAGGCGCTCTGAGACCCAGGATTGACAATGACCTTACTCGGTCCGTCTAGCCTCCAGGGGGCTTCCCCAGCCACTGACACCTACATGAAGCTTTTCCCACACTAGCTTACAGCTAAAAATCTCCACAAGCAACTGGCATAGGGGTGTGTGTCCAGATCACTCCAAAGGCAAAAGAATGAATGGACGGACAGACAGACAGACAGACAGAGAGGACTTGGCAGTACCTATACCCTGGATACAGGATGTACAACATGACATCTATTAATCTATTTGTCTGGGTCGTCTAGTCTACCTGAAGTAGCAAGCAGGCTGGGACAGAGCAGGACCCCCACGTGGGATGAGCCTCCAAATCTGAGCTCTACACACAGGCACTAGTAGAGACAGAAAAAAGGGGCTCAGACATAGGGGGAGCAGTGGCACACCCTCCCCTACAGCCTCACAGCAACTGAGTCCAGCCACTGCTGAGATAACCCTCATTAGGAATGGATGTATAGCCAAATGCAACTGGACTCTGGGAACATCTTCCAAACTGACATTTGAGCTCAGGACCTCCGGACCCAGGGTGTGTCTGGCCACCCACCCCAGTGCACAGATGTACCAGAAAACATAAGGGACTTTATTTCTGGGAGTGGGGGGGGGGGCGGAATGAGACCTGGCTGGTGGCTAAGACATGTGGTACCTTCTCTACCTTGCTCACTGTAAACTCTATGGCACTCAGGTTTCCTGCTAGTTCTCTGCTTGCTCCCCAGGCATCCGGGACATACCAGCCTGGAAAGCACTTCGATTAAGATAGACAACTAGACACAGGAAAGGGCACAGGAGCTAATGCCCCAGTCCCCTGTGAGGGTCCAGAGCGAGAGCCAGGAGCCGTACCGCGGTGTGGGCACAGATCACACCGGCTGACACTGAGCCTGCACCGCCGTGTCCTAGCTCCAGAGTTTGTACCTGGATGCAGGTCAAACCCTGCAGCCCCTCAACACCGCAACTTAAGTCCCATCCCAGGGCACGCCCTCCCCCCACCCAAGCCGAAATCTCTGCACCAGAGAGCAGACCGCATTCCAGCCCATGCTTGCACCAGGGTCCAAGACTCAATCTTTGCACTTTCTTAAGCCACACTCAAAGGACACAGCAACCCGAGCCCCTGCATCACGCATTCCCTCCCGGTGCCGAGGAGCACCCTCCCCGCATTCCGCCTGAGCCCCGGCAACCAGCACTCCCTTCCTCCGACTGAACCCGCATTTCCTCTCCAGATTTTGGGTCAGCGCCCCTTCACCAGCGCCGGGTACCTGCTCAGAGGCTGTGCACCCCAGCGTCACTCTGCGCAGCTGCGCAGGACGGCAGCCCTGACCCGCATCTCAAGGCTAGGCGCAGCCTGAGTGGCCCGCCCTGCACTCTGCGTCATTCAGCCTGATTGCGTGGCAGCGGCAACCAAGAACGTGAAGCCAAGCATGTGCTGGGCCCCCTGAGATGCTCCACCTGCGGGTCAGTCAGCCTTCTCAGGACACCTAGTGACAGATGCTCAGAAAATGGCATTTACGGGCTGAGGGTCAGATCTTTGCAAAGCGTAAAGCCTTGTCTCCAAGCCCTGAACCACAAGGGCAGCCTGGGACAGAGAGTCAGGGGCCCCTTTGGACTTGAGCCTAGTTAAGTATCCAACATACACCTATCTCAGAACCCTCCTGCTAGAAGTCCCTCCAGCTACTTTCACACCAGCAGCACCCAAAGCCAAATAACAATTCCCAGGGAGTGACGTTGGACCTGAGGGCAACGTCAGCCTCAGGATCCCCCAAACGTGTCACACCACAGAGGGGACAGGAAGAA